>NW_026067944.1:4762734-4777039 GCF_014885135.2 Alexandromys fortis
CTGACTTTTACATGAACAGTATAAAAAATAAATGCATTTACTACAGGCCCATGTTCATGGCAGCCAAATTAGGCTGCCCAAAATTATGAAGTTTCTGCGTTTTCTTTGTCAATGATAGGATAGGCCAACAAAGTTTTCTATCAATGACATGTCATCAAACCAGTGTCCTATTAATGACCCAGGCTGCAGACTTTCTTATTAATGACATGTGTATCCATGAGCTACGGTTTCAAAATAAATTCTTTTCTCATTTAATGTTCTAGATTTCATCCCCATGACCTCACAAATACCTGGAAATAATCAAAGAAATATAACAGCAGTGAAATACTGATAAACATGAAGGTGACTCAGAACAAGAGTGTGTGATATTACAACCTTGCCATCTGTCTAGTTTCAATTGATAACAACAGTTTCATTAAAACGCATTGATAACAGTAACCCTTTCAGTATGGAGGCTTGCTTAATTGAGTACCAAGACAAGGGGCACATAATTCAAGCTTTCAAGAAATTTGCAATCTAATAAGCTTTATTTGAAATCTTTGCGGCCAGTTCTTCCAAAGTTATTAAAAGATGGTTTAGTGTCTCCCAGAATATAAATAACTCAAAATTTTACAAGTCCATAAAATTTATTTAAATCTTGGTCAGGTAACTAAGATGGTAATGATGCCAGGTTGAGTTGATTAAATAAATTTGAGGTTTGGAAATAAACAGAGTGGAAGTCCATGGTATGAATAGAGCAAGAGAACACTAGTAAATCTGTTCCTTAGACTGTCCCAGTACAGGGGAATCTACTGCCATACACGTTACTATTTGTAATGCAGAATAATATTCACATCTCCACAAATATCTATCACACCCATCAAGATTAGTTTCTGATATTCCTTTCCATATTATTTTTAATTGTTTTTAGTGAGTTATACATTTTTTCTGTTCTCCTCTTTTTTCCCCCTTCCATTCTACCCTCTCCAATGGCCCCCCTCACTCCCAATTTACCCAGAATATCCTGTCTTTTTATCCTTCCTTCGTAGATCCATGTATGTCTCTCTTAGGGTCCTTTTTGTTGGCTAGGTTGTCTAGGGTTGTGGACTCCAAGTTGCTTTTTCTTTGATTTATGTCTAGAAGCTACTTATAATTGAGTACATATTATATTTTTCTTTCTGGGTCTGGGTTACCTCATTCAATATGTTTTTTTTTTTCTGATAAAAGGACAATGTTAAGTAATACGTGTTTGTCAAATGAACAAGGTTTTTAAATGGCACATAATTAAATAAAATTCATTGTTGTGATAGGAATCTCCACATAAACAATTTATGAGGGAAAATTTAAGAAAAACCTGATATCCAGTGGGTATTTAGTGATGGATCAGTTTTCTGCATGTGTAATAAAATATGCCAGAGGAAAGGAATCTTTTACCATAAGCACTATTTTCTGTTTTTTTTCAGTAAGTTAAGGGTAATGTTTAGGTTACATTTTTAGTCTGTTTCTAATTTGAATACTTTGTTTTTATCTTTGAGTTTGTAACCATCACTCTGAATTATGTTCAAGAAAAGCCAGACAATTCATAAGTAGACCATGAACAATTATTTTCCTGTTTCTGTCATTGCTACTTTCTCAGCAGGTTATTGCCGTCTCATTGCTTTCTTCTTGGATATAGGTTCTTTCTAAACCAGGTGTTCCCACTCAACACTGACTATACTCAACTGTAGACTGGCTATTGGCTAGGCTTTTCACTATTGTTCTCATTGTACATAAAACTTTCATATAAAATGTATATTTTTTCAAGGTTACCTCAGCCCTCCTCATAAAATATATTGGATATCTGCTTCATTGTTTTCAACAGTTTTTCTTATTTTATTTCTGGCCCTTGGATTTTTAGTGACAGAATGAATGGAAAATTACTAAATTATGTGACTATGCTTTTGACACTGAAACTTCTGATGATCTCCAGCCATATGGTTTGGTTTTGTATGGTCCACTGATGAGAGAGAAAGGGGAAACCTGAACTGAGGCTACATCACCACAGCATGTGGAAGGTTTTACTGGACCTTGGTGGTACATGTTGAAAGATCTTGTTGAATATTCAGATGGGAATGGATGGAATAATCAGTCCATTCTACACAAAAACCTCTGCATTTCTGCACGGTGACATTAAATAATGAGTACTATAAAATGGAATTTTCTTGTATAAGCTCTTCAGTTATAAAATAATACATGTTTTTCATAAATAACTTAAAATATATAAAAAGACAAAAGAAGAGAATGAAAATTCTTACCATCCACAACTTACTGCTATTATAACTAAATAGTTTTATAAAAACATACAAATAATTATATATTATTCTTGCTTGCCAAAGCATTGAAATTGACCTAAAACTTATTTTAGCATCTTAGAAACTATTTCATCTAGATTAGAAATAGGCTATAAAACAAATCTCCACTTTTGTGGATTTGTTACAGTTGACCAATTCTCCATTTTGAATGCTAGCTTTAAATATCTATCATATTTTCTGTGTCAAATCCTTCTAGTTCTCTGCATCCATGTTCTGTCCTCACCATATATGGCCTGATTATCCTAGCCATCAGAAGAAAATTTTGGACATCCTAGAACAGGTGAAAGTATCATCGGCATTTATCTCCCATACAATGAGCAGGTCATGTGTCCTCACAGAAAACATCTATTTTTCCCCGTTATAAATATACAGGGATTTAACAGTAAATACTCATCATCATGGTCTTACACGTGTAACAACAGGAGAAAAGAGAAACTTCAAACCCTTGGGCAATTTATTCTTCCTTTGAAGTCTGGAATCTTGTTTGTGATAGGATAATTGGTCACCATTCCACATTCTCTACATTCATTTATTAGAGAAACATTATTTAAGGCATTTTGAACTGTAGAAGCATAGTTGCTTGTTTTATGTGTTTTGTATCTGTGTCTAGTATATTTCATTTGATAGATACAATTCATTGTGTAGCTATATTCTGAAAACAAATCCATCTCTTAGAAAGTATTTTTCTGATCTTTCACAGCCTTTTTTTTTATTTTTTTAAGACAGGGCTTCTCTTTTTAGCCCTGACTGTCCTGGAATCTGCACTACAGACCAGGATGGCCTTGACCTCAGAGAGATCTGTCTGCCTCTGCCTCCCAAGTGTTGAGATTAAAGGCATGCACCACTACTGCTCAGTAATCTTCAACAGTTTTCTTTAGTCTCTTTAAATAGACCTGAATGGAGGGGGGAGGACCTTGGACTTCCCACAGGGCAGGGAACCCTGACTGCTTTTTGGGCTGGAGAAGGAGGGGGAGGGTAGTGGGGGAGGGGAAGGGAAATGGGAAGCAGAGGCGGGGAGGAGGCAGAAATTTTTAATAAAAAATTTAAAAATATGCAAATTACTTTTATCTATCTATCTAGATATCTATTTATTTATGTGTGTGGAGATGTTCATGAATGCATGCGTGTGAGTACCATGGTATGCATGTGGAGACCACTAGCTGAGCCAAATCATGAGCTATTTTCTGTTGACTGAGGTTTCTGTCCTGTCCAGTTCCCACAGCCCTTAAGTCCCAAAGAAATCACACAGAGGTCTATATTACTTATAAACTGATTGGCCCATTAATTTAGGCTTCTTATTAACTCTTATAACTTATATTAGTCCATTATTCTTGTGAGGCAATCACATCTTGCTTCTTCTGTGGCTGAGCCAGGACTGCCGAGGAATTTTTTTTGTTGTTGTTGTTTTTCGAGACAGGGTTTCTCTGTGGCTTTGGAGCCTGTCCTGGCACTAGCTCTGTAGACCAGGCTGGTCTCGAACTCACAGAGTTCCGCCTGCCTCTGCCTCCCGAGTGCTGGGATTAAAGGTGTGCGCCACCATCGCCCAGCGGAATGGGGTTTTTTCTTCCAAGAATTCTTTTCTCATTGACCCACCTCTACTTTTTGTCTGGTTGTCCAGGCCATACTTCCTGAATGGTTACTGGCCAATCAGCGTTTATTTAAAATATAATTGACAGAATATGGATATTTGTCCCACACCAGTTTTCCTTTGAATTTAAAAATTAAAGGATAGATATTAATAATTTTCTTATCAATTTAGCCATCCAACTTCTTTCTGCATAGTCTATCTAATATGCTTACTTGCCTTCATATGTTTTTACCAAATCTTTAATCTTTTTTTTTAATACAGTCAAATTAAGGATCTTTTAAGTTTTGGTAATTTTGATTTACCTAATTTCTGTAGTATTTTTATTTTCATTTAATAAAACTGCTCACTAAGAAAATTTGCACATATAGTTTTTAATGACAGTTATATACTGTATTTTGATCACCTTATCATATATTAATTATCATACCTTTGGGGGAATTGATCATGCTTCTATACAGGTATGCTCTGATATTTCTTTTGAGTGATGGAATGAATCAGGAAAATCTGGAGATCTAAAGTCAGCAACAGGGTTAAAATGTTGTGGTAAAACCTGATGACTTTGGAATAAGCAAATGAGAACAGAAGTCACTTCATAATTTTTGGTAAAAAATGCTATCATATATTCATTTTCAAAAGTATTATGATGTATTTGGGAAGAAAATTGAATTAAAGTTAACATCACTAAAAGCAGATGGAATATCTTATATCTAATTTAAATCATAAACCATTAAGCCAGTAAAAGGAAAGTAAGACGGTTTCCTTTAGTCAAATACAAACAGCTTTCAATAAAGATGTACAAGTGGTGACTGGCACATATCACAATGAGAATTCCCCTGACTGTTCTGGATTGAAGGGCTCTCATGTACAACTTTCTGGGATAGATATAAAATTCCCTAGACAGATATTGGGTTTGAGTTTTCACTCCTATGGGAAAATTTAGTAGGTTCTTAGTAGTAGAAGGAAACCTTAAGGAAACAATCTCAAGTTGATGAAATTGAATTCTCTTCCCTAAGGAAAAGAATTGAAATGTTAGCAAGACTTTGAAATTTAGTTTTAGAGAGTTAATAGTGTTGAACTTCCAAATCTCAACGATAAATTTGAGTCTTCTCTTACGTGGTTGAATGTTGAAAGGTTGGGTACTGCAGTTCTATTGAGAACCTTCTGTTCTAGCAGTGACAAGCCTATTGTACTCACAGTTTCTGACATTGCCTGCACAAGACCAGGACAAGACCAAGCCAAACCAAATTCCAGCACAAATGTCTGGGTGTTCGTGAGAACCTCGTGGAGGAGTTTTGGTAATTAACTGCTTCTAGAGGAGGGACAGTCAGATTTCTTCAAGAGTGTGGCTTCTGCTAGCTTTCACATGCTTCAGTGGATGGACCTACACCCCTTCATATACCAGCAACACCCCTGAACTCAGTCGATTACTTAAAAACATTTTTTAATTTCTTTTTAATTAATTAATTTATTTATTAAAGATTTCTGCCTCCTCCCAGCCACTGCCTCCCATTTCCCTCCCCCTCCCCCAATCAAGTCCCCCTCCCTCATCAGCCCAAAGAGCATTGAGGGTTCCCTGCCCTGTGGGAAGTCCAAGGACCACCCACCTCCATCCAGGTTTAGTAAGGTGGGCATCCAAACTGCCTAGCCTCCCACAAAGCCAGTACGTGCCGTAGGATCAAAAACCCATTGCCATTGTTCTTGAGGTCTCAGTAGTCCTCATTGTCTGCTATGTTCAGCGAGTCCGGTTTTATCCCATGCTTTTTCAGACCCAGGCCAGCTGGACTTGGTGAGTTCCCGATAGATCACCCAAATTGTCTCAGTGTGTGGGTGCACCCCTCGCGGTCCTGAGTTCCTTGCTTGTGCTCTCTCTCCTTCTGCTCCTGATTTGGACCTTGGGATTTCAGTCCGGTGCTCCAATGTGGGTCTCTGTCTCTTTTCATTGCCTGATGAAGGTTAATATTCAGGAGGATGCCTATATGATTTTCTTTGCGTTCACCCTCTTATTTAGCTTCTCTAGGATCACGAATTATAGGCTCAATGTCCTTTATTAATGGCTAGAAGCCAATTTTGAGTGAGTACATCCCATGTTCCTCTTTTTGGGTCCGGCTTACCTCACTCAGGATAGTGTTTTCTATTTCCGTCCATTTTCATGCAAAATTCAAGAAGTCATTGTTTTTTACTGCTGAGTAGTACTCTAATATACACACGTATACAGCACAATCACACATAAATGTGCTTACATTCAAGGTACATAATATTGGGAGAGGTATTTAGTAAAGAAAGTTAGTGGGGAATGAAAGGGGCATATGTTCTGAAAATTATCAAAATACATTGTATACATGTGTGTAATCCTCAAAGAAAGTTAGAAAAAAATTAAAGAGGAAAGTTTAATAACATAAACATGCCGGATACTTATTTTCTCAGTCAATTACTACTAGGATATTTGAAAATTAATGATTTAATGATAAAAAATATATTTCTAACATCCAGAAAATAAGTAGTCATAGAGGATTGTATTTTCAGAGAAGTATGAGAGAGATGATTTCGTTTAGTCACACTTTGTCATTTATGTACTCTGCAGGCATACACTGGAGCCCTACTGTGCAGAAGGCTCACCCACCTGTCATCCACAGGGTCTTGTGAGCTTGCATTTTAAAAATGTAAGTATTGATAATAATACATTTGGCTTTATCTGAAAAGAAAAATATAAACACACACAAACATACACCACACACACACACACACACAAAAGAAAGAAAACTTGACGTTTAATCTGGTCTATGAAAAAGCAACAGGGCGTATTTATTTTAACCATAACCTAATAAATCTTCCGATGTTTCTTTTTTCTTATCTGCCATTTAGTTAAACTTTAAAAAATTGCAGCTAGAATATGAAGTTCATGATTGCTCAACGGAATGCTTTTTTAGGTGACTGTGTTGACTGATGTATTCTGTAACATTCCTTTCTTAACTGATTTTACTCGCACTTTCCAAATGGTTCCCAGAGGATGTGTGACTCAAGCCTTGGACCTTTCCGAAGTTTCATATTTACACCATCAAGTATATCTAAGAGTATCAAATGCATGCTAAAGAAGTATCAAATGCAAAACTAAAATACCTCAACATGAGCCTGCTATCATCTTTCATTCTTTGTAGTCTACCATTGTTTGCACAGCTCTGACATTCTGACATTTAGTTTAATGCATCGGAAATTATGTCCCCATTTTATTCTTTTCTTCCTGAAGCCTACTGATTATGATGATTTGTTATGTATCATAAATTATCTCTCTAGTTAATGCGCTTATTTCCACTTCTGTAGCTATTCCCTTTTTTCAGAAACATCACCCTTACCACACAATAGTAACCTAACTGGTCACTCTGCCTAATGCTGCCATCAAGTTATTTCCTTATAAAGGATGACAGATGTATATAAGTACCAAAATTTTGGCAGAGCATCAAGCCTATCTATGATCAGAACCTGTTGTGATTTTTTTTTCCAAACTTGACCTCACGTTTTACTTCCCTTAATTCCCCATGGTAAAGATAGGTTAATGCATTCATAGATTCCAAGGTGTGGCTTCCTTCTTTTCTTTTGTTCTTAATGTTCTCTGGGTCACTATTTAAATAGATGTGCACCTGGTGAAATACTGTCCATTCCCAAAATCCCCATCATAACTCAATCTCACTGATTTTTTTCTGATATCTACAGTCATTCCCTTCTTTTCGGCAAAGTTAAGACTCATTTGGGTTCTTTTAGACAATATGCTACTTACAAAAATTTCACCTTGAATGTAAGCACATTAATGTGTGATTGTGCTGTATACGTGTGTTCATGTGAATCTGCATGTGTGCGTTTTCTTCAATTCTTTTCTACCATTTATTTATATCTATTTGTCTGTCTGTCTATTTGAGATGGGATCTCTCACTGAACCTGGACCTTTCATATTTACCTAGACTAGTGGACATCCTTTCTCTGCCTGTCCAGCACTAGGTTTACTGGTAGCCTTTTTATTTTTATTTTTTACATTCACCCTGGGGACCTGAATTCAGGTCCTCAGAGTTTCATGGAAGGCACTAGCCACTGATGGAATCATCTTCTCAAACACTGTTTATTTGTTTTTAACAATGTCCGTGTCTTAGTTAGTGTTCTCATTGCTGCAATGAAACACCAAGGTGGAAAGCAAGTTGGGAAAGAGGGGAGGTTTACTTGACTTACATTTCCATGTTGCAGAGTATTGCTAAGGGAAGGGCAGAAAACTGGACGCAGGTGCTAATGCAGAGGCCATGGGGGAATATTGCTTACTGCCTTGCTTCATGTGGCTTGTTTAGCTTGCTTTCTTATAGAACCCAGGACCACGAGCCAGGGATGGCACCGCCCACAATGGACTGTACCCTCCTTTACCAATAACTAATTTAAAAAACTGGACCTTAGGGAAGCATTTTTTAAAGTATGGTTTCCTCCTCTCAGATAGCAACAATATGGCTCAAGCTGACACAACATCATCCAGCATAGCCTGTTTATGAAGCTAAAAATAATGTTTGCCACATATATTACATTATAATAGTAGTTTTATTTTTTTTAATTTATTTAATTTGGCTTTTTAAGACAGGGTTTCTCTGTAGCTTAGGAGGCTGTCTTGGAACTTGCTCTGTAGACCAGGCTGGCCTCGAACTCTGCCTCTGCCTCCCGAGTGCTGGGAATAAAGGCGTGTGCCCAAACCACTCTGCTAGTAGTAGTTTGTTACTCACATTTTGTTAAGGTTACCAAAAGGGGGATTAAAAACAATGTTCAGAAAGGCCAATTTTAAAGAGCAAGAATAGCTTCATTCATTATTACCCAAATTGGATGTCCTTTTTCTATGTCTGTTAATTAACTATAATATTAAAAGATATCTTTTCTCATTTTTACTTTTTTTCTTTTTTTCAAGACAGAGTTTCTCTGGTAGCCTGACCTGGAACTGACTCTGTAGACCAGGCTGGCCTTGAATTCATAGAGATCTGCCTATCTCTGCCTCCCGAGATAAAGGATTAAAGGTGTGTTTCACCACCACCAGGCTTAAAAGGTATTTTTGTTAAAAACTGCTGCTCCCGTTCCCACTGCTATAGTTCTGACATATATGTAAGAACTTAGTGGCTTTGTTTAGACTTAGCTCTTTCCATTCCTAAAACTAAGATTTTATTTTCAGTGATTATGACTTTCTTCATATGTAGCATGCCTTCAACACATGCAAAGGCCAGATTCAAAACACTGAAGCACAGGTGCCTTGCTATCAGGTGACATCTGCCAGAGTTATGGCTTGCCATATTTGCTTTTCATCTGTGACTTTATTGTCATTTTTTTCCTTTACTTCAACAATCACAAAATTGCTGTCTTTCATAACCCATTTGAACTCATTATCCTTAGCACCTAAGCCTATGCTTATTCCATGGAGGATTCTGGAAGGAAATATCCATACACTCAATCAAAAGCTACTGTATCCCATTCCTGTTTGCTTCCTGTTAACCCAAGAACGCATTGCCTTTATACTGTCTCCCTCCTGACTGTATGCCAGCATTAGTGTCAGTGCAAAAAAGCATCTTATTGGGGAACAATGAGAACAAGACCTACACCAGCACAAGGATTACTTTTATGTTTACTTATCCTTCCTGATTGTTTGGAGCCAACAAGGCTAAAATTCTTAGCCCTTTGGATTTTTTAGGTAGAAATCAGTTTGGGTGGGAAGAAACAACATCTTTAACTGCCTGAGAAATTTACCATTTACATCATTGAGTTGGTCAATCAATGCCCCTTGATTTTGTACTGTAGAGCCTTTTAAAAATATTGCTTATATTCATCAATACAGTTAGGCAATTATCAAAATACACTGATATAATAGGCTATTAACTACTGATTTACACAAACATATGTTTATTTGTATATGTTATGCTCATGTGGTCTAGTTACTTTTCTTTCTAACCCTAAATATTTTAATGTATTATTATTTTTGTTGTGAGACAGGGTATCACAATGTAGCCCTCATTGTTTTGGAAGTCACTATGTAGACCAACCTGAACTCAAACTCACAGAGAGCCTCCTGCCTCTGCATCTCATCTGATGTCATTTGTGTATATATTCTTAAACTGTGCACTTGAGAACTTTATGATTCACCAGTGTAAAGGAGGAGTCCAGTCCATTGCACAATGACTAGAAACATCAAAGTCTTACCAATGGGTTGGCACCAGTCACAAGATGAATGGCATACAAGTTTCTGAATTACCTGAGGAGATCTTCCAGTTAAAACTGGTGGCTTCCTTAAGGGCACAAAAACATTGCATTATACTTGTAATCTGAGGTATATTTGTTAATACTGAAATATTTTCTTTAGTCCAATCTCTATGCCTATGGCCTGATAAACAATATAGAAGAAATACACACATATTACAAGAAATATGTAATAGAAGAGCAAAGCAATACACTCCTGTAAATATTATGCTATCTCTTCAAGGCTAGTTGATGAATCTGATTTGTGGTGTTTTCATTAGCATAACACAATTTCTTATAATTAATCACATTGCCCATGTTATAGTGTCTCTGAAAGCTTTGGCTCTCCATTCTCATTCACAGTTGGAATGCAGAGTTTCCTTCTGCTTTAAGAGGACAATAATGGTTCCCTCTACTTTAGCCATGACTAAAACAGCTCTTCCACTTATGGTACATATTAAAATTTCCATTTTAGTGCTTTTTAAGTATCACATCTTTAAATGCAATTTAGAATTTTTCTATTCTTTCAAAGCCTTTCCTCATAGACCACTAAACCAGAAACCATGTTCAGATCTCACTTTCTTAAAGATATTTTAAGTTGGCTATTTTTTTACAGATATGATACAATTGGACAAGATTTATACCTAGAAGTCCCATGAATTTAGAACTTTAAATCATTTAATGACTATAATAAACACAATCAAATTCTGGGAAAATGACCAGTTAAGGTGATAAGTAAGGGCAAGTATCTGAGTGCACTCCCTAGGAACAACTTCTAGCCAGAACTGAAACTAAACTGACAAGTTCTTCACATTCTGCTTACTTTAGTTTAAAACAGAAAACACTGCAGCTTTCTATATTCTCCCTGCATACCTCTCTCCTAGTATCACTGTATGTGTTTATACAAAGTTTTCAAATCAGCACATTGAAGGCAAGTTTTTTTTTTTTCTTTGTGAGTA
This sequence comes from Alexandromys fortis, assembly GCF_014885135.2. Taxonomy (NCBI): domain Eukaryota; kingdom Metazoa; phylum Chordata; class Mammalia; order Rodentia; family Cricetidae; genus Alexandromys; species Alexandromys fortis. The sequence goes on from NW_026067944.1 coordinate 4,773,852, forward strand.
TTTCTCTCACAGGCTAGCTTTAAAGTACAAGATTCAGACTTTTCTTCATGTTCTGTGGCTATAAGCACATACCTTCAAGTTATGAAGAGAAGCCAAGAGCAAACGCAGTAACTTGTAATATTTGGGAGTGTGTGGGAACTTGCTGGCCAAGGACTCCAGTAGATGCAGCCTGTTATTGACATTGGGCTTTTTTTGTTAGCCTGTGGTGTTTGTAGGCACATTACCACCCCATTTTAGAACAACACCATTTTTACTCTTATCATTCATGTGTAAACATATATGCATATATTCACACACATGCACACACATACAGAGAGAGAAGAGAGAGAGAGAGAGAGAGAGAGAGAGAGAGAGAGAGAGAGAGAGAGAGAGAGAGAGAGAGAGTCTTGTTGCAAAGAGGGCTGCTTGTTTGGTTTCTCACCTCCTGGCTAGCTTGCACCCAAAGTAATCATACAGAAACTATATTAATTAAAACACTGCTTGGCCCATTGGCTCTAACTTCTTATTGGCTAACTCATATTAATTTAACCCATTTCTTTTTTTTTTTTTTTTTTTTTTTTTTTTTTTTTTTTTTTGGTTTTTCGAGACAGGGTTTCTCTGTGGTTTTGGAACCTGTCCTGGAACTAGCTCTTGTAGACCAGGCTGGTCTCGAACTCACAGAGATCCGCCTGCCTCTGCCTCCCGAGTGCTGGGATTACAGGCGTGCGCCACCACCGCCCGGCAATTTAACCCATTTCTATTAATTTGTATATCACCATGTGGCAGTGGCTTACTGACAAAGATTCATCATGTCTCACTCTGGTGGCTCCATGGCATCTCTTGACTATGCCCTTCCTTCTCCCAGCATTCAGTCCAGCTTTCCCTTTCTACCTAAGTCCTGCCTTTCTATAGGTCCAAAGCAGTTTCTTTATTCATTAATGGTAATCACAGCACACAGAGGGGATTCCCACATCTGTATCTACAATAGTAGACTTTCATCTGACTATTTTTGAGAGATTTTGTATTATTTAACCCTTCCTGTATTCTCTCATCTATACCCTGCTCTCTGTTCCTTCCTCAGTTTAACACTTCCATGTTCTATTAATTATCTTTATTTATGTCACTTTGTTCTAACTCCCCTCCCTTGATAGGCAAACTATACATGGCTCCTTATTACTTTCCTGGCCTATGTGGTACTCTACGTGTGAGAAATACATATCTGAATATCCAAAGCTAACATCCACAGATGAGAGAACACATGAAACTTTTGTCTTTCTGTGTGTAGGTTACTTTCCATTTTCTTGTTTAAATCACTTGTATCCTGCTATTCTCGTCTCTTTTACCTCCCTGGTGCAGGAGATTCTTCTGCTTGTGTGTTGCTTTCATTGGTTGAATAAAGAGACTGCCTTGGCCTTTTGATAGGGAAGCTCTTAAGTGGACGGAAAAGACAGAACAGAATTCTGGGAGGAAGAAACCAGAGACAGAGAGATACTATGCTTCTCCTGCCCAAGACAAACACTGGTTAGATTCACGCTGGTAAGCCACGACCTTGTGGTGAACAGAGATTTAATAGAAATGGGTTAATCAAGATGTGAGAGTTAGCCAATAAGAGGATAGAGCTAATGGGCCAGGCAGTAATTCAATGTGTAGTTACTTCAGGGGTTAAGCTAGCCGAGTGGTGGGACACACCACACTTCTCCTTATTACAGTTCCCTACCCATAACCGCAGCAAGAGTGCCTTTTCCCTTTGTGGTTTCTGTAGGTACTCCAAAATATGTAGTCCTATCTGAAGATGTGGGGCTAAGAGTCTCCAATGAGAGAGAATAGGCAAGTCTTTCTTTCAACATCTGCAGCAGGAAAAGCCACTTGTCGGTTCCCAACTGCTCAGCCCCAAAATCATCACACAGAAACTGTATTATTTAAACCACTGCTTGGCACATAGGCTCTAGCTTCTTATGGATAACTCTTACATCTTAGTTTAACCCATTTCTAGTAATCTGTGTGTTGCCATGTGGCTGTGGCTTACCGGATAAAGTTCTGTCTGGCTCCGTTGGGGCTACATGGCTTCTCCCTGACTGTGCCTTCACCCTCCCAACATTCAACTTAGTTTTTCCTGCCTAGATAAGTATGCCCTGCTATAGGTCCAAAGCAGTTTCTTTATTCATTAATGGTAGTCACAGCATACAGAGGGGACTCCCACATCAAACCTCCTACTTCACATTCTTACTTTGCCATGCTCATTGCAGCTCTATCTACAATAGCTTTCTAGCATATGGAAACCATGTAAATGCCATTCAGCACGAGAATAGATAATGAAAATATGGGTCTAATTATGTGTGCATTTTTTAAAGGAACAATTTGTAACTGAACAAGTTTTTTAAATTTCCTGACAAGGATTTGGGAAGATGGCTCATGAATTAGCAGCTTTTTCTGATCCTTCAGAGGAGGTGGTTAAGTTCCCAACACCCATCTTGGACAACTAACAATCACCTGTGAACTACAGCTCCAGGGGAACCAATACCCTTTACTCCAGTGGAGTCCCAAGGGGCTTTGGGTACTTAGAAAGCAAAAGCAATGATGCTCAATGATTTTAGTCACTACAGAATGGAAATGAAATCCCATTTAGATATAATTTATCTAACCACCAAAATAGAAGAAATGACGACTGACAATCGCAGGTAGAGGAGATCAGCACAGCAGAAACTGTTGTGCATCAGTGGTGGTAATAGAAATTTGCAGGCATGTTGAAAACAAACTAGTTGCATAGACTCCTATGACTTTGAACAGGTGGTTTCTCTATGATGGAATGATCCTAATCAAGGGTGTTTCTCATGAGAAATTAAAGTCATTAAACAAAATATTTATAGAAGAATTTGTGGGCAGCTTTATTTATAACAGCAATGTGTGCCAGGTATCTGAGAACCTGAGGTTGCATAGGTCACAGAGGAGAACCTACTACTAGACATAGTATTAAACTAATTCTTAGAGACTTTTTATTATACCCATAGATTAAGACACCTCAATGTCCTTTATTTATGGCTAGAAACCAAATATGAGTGAGTACATCCCATGTTCCTCTTTTTGGGTCTGGCTTACCTCACTCAGGATAGTGTTTTCTATTTCCATCCATTTGCCTGCAAACTTCAAGAAGTCCTTGTTTTTTACTGCTGAGTAGTACTCTAATATGTATATATTCCATACTTTCTTCA
>NW_026067944.1:4777763-4800115 GCF_014885135.2 Alexandromys fortis
CGGAGAGCCCTGATTGCTCTTTGGGCTGACGAAAGAGGGGGACTTGATTGGGGGAGGGGGAGGGAAAGGGGAGGCGGAGGTGGGGAAGAGACAGAAATATTTAATAAAGAAATAAATAAATAAAAATAAAAAAAATTAAAAAAGGAAAAAAAAAGACACCTCTTACCTCATCTGAGCTTTAGTTTGAAGTAGAATATTATCAACATTTCACAGCTCCTTTTAAGCCAAATTTCTTCCACTGTTGCCTCTGTCAGCTAAGAACCTGAACACAAACAGATGTTTCAATGAAACATAAATGGTTAAATAAAACTCTGATACCACCACTCCCAACACGATGGATGGACCTTACTCAACACAGTAAGGGAGAGAAAACTCATTTAATATGTTTCATTTGATGTGAACTTCTGTCATCACACCTCAGGTACAACAAATGAACCAGCATGGAGATCAAACACTTGTCCTACTGGGGCCATGAGATAACTCTTTGGGTGAAGAAAAGTTTATATATTTGAACTATCTTGGGTATAACAGAATATTGAATTAAACTGAATGCATCAATCTGCTCACCTAGTGTGGGGGGGCATATGTTTTCATATAAATCTTTAAAGTGATTCTTTAAATTATTTACTTCTATATTTCATCTAACAAATTATAATTGTAGAATTAACGAAAGTATGTAAACTTGTGTCTTTTCTAGAGAATTTTTGTTTTTATAAGTAAATATCAATTTGTAAAAAGTAAATAATTTTATTACAGTTTCCATACATGTACATAATGTAAGATATTACTCACCCCCTATTGTTTTTTCCTCCACTCCCTTCTTCTCCTTTTGTGTTTTTACATCCTTATGGAATACTTGTGTGTTTATAAAATAGAAATGTCACTTTGAAGGGAGAAGTTTGCATGTCCGTGTTTGGAAGAGCTGTGATAGACCACACTGTGATGATGGTTGTTTGAGGGCAGGATAGATGTTCTAGCACTATTACATCTCACCACATGACTCCCTGAGCAGATCATGTCCTGAAAAAAGTAAAATGAAACTAGCTGCTGTTTAAGGTGTCAGTTCAGACAAAAGGAAGACATCCTCAAGCACTTAGCTGCAGCAATTCACCACTTCTTAGTAATTCACTGAGATGAAAAATTACAGTGGACCTCCCTAGCATTTTCTTCAGCCTCCAGTGAGAGCACAGTCTCAACTGGGTACCCCAGCATTACATATGAACTTTAGCTGAAAATTTCCAAAAGTTCAATTTCCTTAGGAATGCGCTACTATTAAATCCATGATAGCTAAAGAACACAGAATGAAAGAGGTAATATAACTGCATAACAGTCATACAAGGCTTTGTGTAGGATAATAGGCTAAAGAGACATGTCATCATAGTTTCTCCAACTAGCACAATCCCAGATACATAGCCAGATATAAAATGAGAGATGAGGTATATGAATGTAGAACAAAACAACGCCTCTCTAGTCTTAAACAGAACTTTACTGTGTTGCTTGAGAGAATTTCAAAAATGAGACTTTGCCTTCTACAACCAGTCACAGATTCCATTTTTCATTTTCATTGTGAAAATTTCCCTCCCATTAGGTTATGAATTCTTTTTGTGCTTGTCCAAATCACCTCATTTGAAACACTAAGCTCAAAAACTAAGCACGAGTGGAAATTTACATATGAATATCAATAATTGTTCTAGAGACTGAAACAAACTTGGGTCAAGTGATGCCAGGATACATCTGTCATCAAACTTCATTTATACATCCATGAATAATAAATTGTTTATTTTTAAAGTCCTGCCAACATTCATTTTAAGATTAATTTATAAGTAATGCAAAACCTACTAGAAGATTAGGGTATTTAAGTTGACATAGTAACATGAGACAACCCTCTAGGAGGTAGATGAGTTTAAATATCAGGAGCAATTCATATAAAAGTTAGCATTTACTTTTATTTGGCAGGACACATTTTCTGGAAAACAGGTGAACAAAGAAGAACATTGGCACTCTTGGGAGTGTGCAAGTATCTTCCCTACACAGATTAAGTCAAGCTAATGCTACAGGGAAAAGTTCAAGTACATTGCCAGAGTGACATGATGTCACACAGTCCCACTGAATTCCAGTGTAGCAGCCAGAAGTCAAACCCCCAGTGTTCATTAATAACAATGACCACACAAAAATTAGAATTCCTATCACAAAAACCCTTATCAGAAACTCGATAATAGCTTTTCAGTTTAACATGCAGCTTCTCATAATATACCTAGAGACTTACAGCAATGACTTTTGACCCAAGTAATTTTCTTCTAAGATGAAAGTGAATTGGCTGATGGAAACTAGACAGAGAATACTAAAGAATTCAATTACACTCTCTGGCTTAAGTTGCTAATCTAGGTTTTATTTTCTATTTGTGATATGGGAAGTAGTTTTATTATTCAAAGCAAATGTTGCTGATAGAGAAAAGCTGTACTTTGTCTCATTATCACTCATTCAGGCCCCTTCAAAAGGCTCTGGATTTAGTTTTTCATAGTTTCAGTTAAGACTCATTAGGCTAAAACAAGGAAGTTTTAAGTGAACCCACTAATGTCATAGGACCGTATTGCATACACGTATTACAATATCACGAGAATAATGTATACCAGGTATACATGCAATGAATATTAATTGATTTAAGTGAACAAACCTAAGGAATTCATTGGAACAAACCTAAGGAATAGATAATGTGCAAATTATTTCTATGATAGGTACACTACAGAACCAATATCGAACTAAGCACACTTTTCTGAAACCCAAGTCACAATTTCCCTCCCTATAGAAACCCATAAGAAAACATGTAATTAAAGGCCTTTGTAGCATTCTAGGTCTATAAATCTGAAGGAAACAGAATATATCATATTTTACTGTGACTTAATGTAGCTCTAAGTAAAATGTATTTGCAGGTTGCATTTGAGGATATTCAGAAAAGCCAAAAGAATCTGGAAGGGGAATGATTAATAATTTGTGAATAGGGTGTTCAGTGGACAGACACCAACACATGCTTTTCCATGTCTTGCATTTCTCCTCAGCATAGATCATCCCTAGATTCCTGTATGCAAATCTCAGACTTTGGGGGCACCTTCTTCTCTCTTGTCAGCTGAGATAGACAACCAGACTTTCTGGAGTTTCTTACCCACAAGACTAACTATGGTTTCCCTACATAGGACTGCTTCATTTGGAATCCCCGTGAAATTTGAGCTCTTGGCACAGTATTCGACAGTTTTTGGCTTACAGTGAGCAGTCACGAGGTACCATATTTTTATAAGTTAAAAGAAATGTGCTGTTCTAGACAGCATTGTTTATGCCAAGGTCATATTGCAGTATTGTTCAGGAGATTACAATGTCAGGTCATTTCTATTGGTACATATTGGGTATACAAGGTGCTTAGAAATGAGGGGGAACTCACTTATTCATTAGCTGTTTGTACACCTTTTTTGTTAGTGTTAACTAGAGTTTGGAAATGTCCTTTCTGCCTCAAACTTATGTTGAAAAAGATTGTAATGATGTCCCTGCCTTTATTGTATTCATGCTCTTTGTCCTGAAACCTTGCACAACTTCCCATACAAGGGAAAGAATGTATTTCTCTCAGTGTTCATACTGAATGTCATCATGTGGTTTGCTTTGCATCGTGGAATGATTCAGACGTGAAGGTGTCTGTCATGAAAAAGTCTTAAAGATTTCAACACCAGTCTCTGTTCTCCTACCACACAATGCAGAAGACCTCTGTGACTTCAAAGGGTGTGAGCATTTCTCCACACCAGCCAGTGTGTATTCAGTTCTGCAGTGGACATTCATTTACTATCTCCAGCTTCATTCTGTTTTGAATGTGCTCTGACATATGATCACACCTCACAGGTTGAGAATACAATCCAAAGGCTTCTTGCCACATATGGGCTCCCATATAAATCCACCTTTCAGATAGATTTCCCTGTGCTTCTCAATGACTGACAGCAGACAAAAAAAAAAAAAAAAAAAAAAAAAAAAAAAAAAAAAAAAACATTCTTTTGTGCTTTGGTTTATTGTATCTTGAATGTAAAGATTCTTTAATCAAAAATTGGAAGACATTTTATTGAGCAAATGCATCAGTATATTTTCATGAAAACACTGTGTTTCTGTCACAGTTTTTAAAAACATTTTATTACCCGACAAATGTTCATTGTTACTATATCTGCTGGTTTTCTATGATCAGGGTCTTTGATGTCACTCCTGCAGTTGTCGGGAGGCATCGCAAACTGTGTCCATTGAGAATACTAAACAATAAATTGGTGTGAGTTTTGATTGCTCCACTGCTCACCCCATAGTTTCTGACATCTTTTTTTTCTGCTTTCTCTATTTCCTAGTTATTAAGCTACGTGTAAATTAGGCTAATTAATAAACTCAGCATGGCTCTACATGTTAAAGTAAAACAACCATTTACTGTATCTAATTTTCCACAGAAGATGGAAGTGAACAATCTTAGTGGAAAAGTGATGTCAAAGGTGTGGAACAGCTTAGCATTGGTGGCCTCTGCTAAACAGGTAAGTGAATATTATTAGATCTATATGAGATCAGAGAGAGAAAGAAGTCTTGATATGTGGTTCCCCTCTGAATTCTGTGAATACCATTGGTTAATAAAGAAACTGTCTTGGGTCTGTGCAAGGAATAGAAGTAGGTGGGGAAGACTAAACTGAATGCTGGGAGAAAGAAGGTTTGAGTCAGAGAGAATCCAGGGAGCCTTTGCTGGAGACAGACATGCCAAAACTTTGCCGGTAGGCCATGAACTCATGGTGATGCACAGATTAATGGAGATGTGTAAAATTAAGATGTAAGAGTTAGCCAATAAGAAACTAGAGCTAATGGGTCAAACAGTATTTTAAATAATATAGTTTTGTGTGATTATTTCAGCACTGAGCAGCCAGGAACTAACTAGTGGTCCCTCCTAACAATGAAGTCTGAAAATCTGGTGACCAATTCTAAACACAACACTAAGCTTATTTTTTTTAATTCTATAAATATTGCAGGAGGAAGCCATATAAACCAGCACAAATCTAGGAGGTTGTTTCATGTCTAAAGGCATGATACAGCTCCACATGACAGAAGGGCAGGGTGAAACACAAAGTTGCACAGAAAAATCTACCTAGGGCTATTGATGAAAGAGGCTATAATGAACAATATGTTTTTAATATGCATGACACAACTTTCCATTGAAAGAAAATACTATGTTAGACTTTCATAACTGGAGAAAAGTCAATGCTAGACTCCAAAGCATTGAAGAGAGGAAGCTAACATGTTAGAATCTAATGTAACTATTTAATTTCAAATTGAAACCAATGTTCATTAACCATCCTAAAAAATCTTATCGCCCTTCAAAATTGTATTAAATTTACTCTATGTGCTGTGTAACTAGAATGGCAAGTACTAAATGACAACACATCTCTTCACAACATGGATCGTTGAGTATTTCAAGCCTACTTTAAAAAGATTTCTTTCAATAGTTCCTGGATCAAGGAGTAATTCTGACTATCAAGACAGTATTTAAGAGATATTATTGTATAAAAGTTGTCTGGATGTGGTGCCTCTCATGAATCTGGGCAAAGTACATTGATAATTTTCAAGAAAAAATTCAACATTCCAGATACTATTATAAAAACTATGATAAAGTTATAAATATTAGCAAAAAAGAAATTAGAAGATACTGATTATAACTGCCATGATATGAGTGATTCCAATAATCAGCAGCCAAAGTAAACAAGAAACCAGCAACAATAACAAGAACCCAAGAAATACAAGTAAGATTTAAAAATCTACTGAGTTTGTACATTCTGATGATGTTTCTATGTATTAGAAAACCAAAGATTTCTGTGACCCATTTAATGGGATTTGTGTTAATAGCATAGCCTGGAACCAATCCTAATTTCTCCAAGGTGTCCTTATATAAATGGAGATTCCCACAACTCTGAAGCCTCTATATGTTTGATTGACTATCATGAGAAGCTCACAAACCTCTGAGAAATACCATTTTCTCTTGATCAGTTTATTATAAAGACTCAAAAAGTATTGCCAATCAAAAGATGCATAAGACAAGATTTGAGGAAGCATGGAAGCTGCATCTCTTCTTTAGGTGTGCACTATTCAGAAACCTCAAGTACTCAAACTTTGTAACTTTTCAGCATTGTCATGGAGATTTCATTACATGCACATAACTGATCCAGTCATGGACCACTAGTGGTGAACTAAGTCATCAGACCTATTCGCTTTCTGGAGGGTTGGGGTTGTGGATAAAAATGCAGCTTTTTGATCCTGTACTGTTCTTAGGGGTGACTGGGTCAGCCCCCATCCTGGAACTCCATGAACAGTGCTAGCCATCAGTCAAACCAATAGAAGAGCAAAAACTAAAAATAAATAAATATAGAATAAAAAATAAAAGCCATAATTGAAATGAGAAATCGATGGATTTTACAAATTGTCTGTTAGAAAATGAGACTCGGACCAAACATATGTTTTATGATATTACAAACGATCTATTTCCTATGTCAAAGTCCACTTAGGTCATCAGAATATGTGTTATATAACAAGTATCAACTTGCTATGATCATATGAACAAAAGCCAGGCTACTTCTGCAAACTGTCAAGTGAATGGCAAGTATCTGAGAAAATACTTAATGTCAGGAAAGTCCACATTATTGCAGAAGACACACAATGGAACATTATTGTAGATTACCATGGAGATTTGGGGATTGCTTATTCTACATTTCTAGTATTATGGTTATCAGTAAATAGCTGGAATAAAGTTTATTCCAAAAGACAATGTGCCTGTGTCACATAATCATAAAAATTCCACAAGTAACCTCTGACCCTTCTTCACTTCTTTTTCCTGGGGAAGTAAGTGTCTTTGGGGAAATAAAATATTGAAGTTATCAGTTGAAATAAAAACAAGTGTTTAAGATATAAAGATAGAACACAAGTAATGAAAAATAGTTTAAGAATTAGTATATGTAGAAGTTGCATGATTTCTCTAAAAAGAAGCCAGCTTACAATTACAATATTACTCAACTTTAGTTATTTCATTATAGTAATGAAAAACATGGATAAAATTTCTCTAAGAGTGTCGAGCACAAAGGGAGACACACACACAGAAAGATACACACATAGAGAGAAACACAGAGAGATACACACAGAGGGAAAGAGACACAGAGAGAGACAGAGACACAAAGAGAGAGACAGAAACACAGAGAGAAAGAGAGAGACAGAGATACATACACACATACAGATAGATAGATAGATAGATAGATAGATAGATAGATAGATGATAGATAGATGATAGATAGATAGATAGATAGATAGATAGATAGATAGATAGATAGATAGATAGATAGAGAATCAGAGATATTTGCAGTTAATTTCAGAGCCCCTTTAGGGGTTAAAGCATGATTTGGTGCTATATGTAGAAGTAGAGGCTTACAAACAAAAATCAGCCACTTAATGTTCAGGCCTGTGTTGCCACTGAGGGCCACATCTGGGTCTATGGCCATACTGTAGCAGCTGGGATCTGCGTTGATGTCCATGGTTTGAGATACTACTGAAAGCCATGTAGAGGTCCATAGTCTATGCTGCCTCCTGAAAACATATCGATGTCCATAGGGCCATACTGTCTCTGGGGGCCTTATTGATGTGAGTGACCTGTGCTTCCTCCTAAGGCCATGGTGATGTCTCGGTCCACATTGCAGCTGAGACCTTAATATATCTGGGTCTCTAGTTCTATTGCAGCAGATGGCTCTGTGCTGTCTCCAGAAATTAAGACTATGTTGCAAGGTCCAGGATCTGTGCTCCCACTGATTCTGACGAACAAGGAGGCTAGTTTTGCTGTGATAATAAGGACTACAGATGCATAGTTGAGAGATGAGTACATGGAAAGCCTCTGTGACAACCCGAACCCCATCCCAGTCCCCAACATCCCCAAACAGTAACAGCATAGATAGGAAGCCACCAAAGAGAACTCTTAAATAAAAGTGCCATGGAGACGGGCTATGATGGCACATGCCTTTAACCCAGCACTCGGGAGGAAGAGGCAAGCTGATCTATGTGAGTTCGAGGCCACCCTGGTCTACAAGAGTTAGTTCCAAGACAGGTTCCAAAGCTACAAAGAAACCCTGTCTCTAAAAGACCAAAAATAAATGAATAGATAAAATAATTAATTAATAGAAATAAATAAAAAATAAAAAGTATGATGGAGTGGAAGTAGCTCTTCACAATTAATGGCTTGTGGGGAAGGTGTTAGAGGGGGAGGACTCAGTTCTATTTAAGGGGTACAAGGCTAAGAATTTGTTCATGCTCCAGAAAGTTTACAGATAACACTAAGTAGACATTTTATTGTTGTTATTTTTATTTTTTAATTCTTTGTGTGGGTGAGGAATTGGGGGTGGACACAGAAGCACTGGGAAAGGATTATGATCAGGGTGCAAGTTGTGAAACTCCCAAAGAATCAATAAAAATGTTATGTGAAAGAAAAAGGGAAAACTCTTCTTTTTATTTCAAACTTTGATAAATAATTTTCATTGTCTTTCCCACAAAAGCAAACGAAAATAAAATCATTGTTGTCTTTCCCAGAAGCCTGCATAGGCACTATAAAAAGCTAGTCATTAAAAAGTTTCCCAAGTTCTTTGAAATTGACTTGTCTCTGTCCCCAGCCAATGTGTGTGGTTTCTTTAGCAAGAGAGTCTTACCATGAAGCTATGCTGGATAACTAAAAGCAATGGAACTGCCCCTGGTGTGGACACCTTAGGCCTTCCCAGGCAAAAAATTATAGGGAGTACCTCATGCCTTCCTCTGTGATTTTCACTTAATAACCATGTCTGCCAAAAGATTGCCCACCCATGCAGGATAATTTTGAGTTCTGAAATTGTTTTGTGTTTCAGTTTTATTTTGAAATTACCTTACTAACTAGCGGGTTTCCACAGGCCTTTTCAGGCATGCTTACTGCTAATCTATCCTTTGCCTTTTTTCCCCCCATTCCATCACTCCCATTCTTGCCTATTTCTTTCTTTTTTAAATTTATTTATTTCTTTATTAATTAATTAAAGATTTCTGTCTCTTCCCCACCACCGCCTCCCCTTTCCCTCCCCCTCCCCCAATCAAGTCCCCCTCCCTCGTCATCCCAAAAAGCAATCAGGGTTCCCTGCCCTGTGGGAAGTCCAAGGACCACCCACCTCCATCCAGGTCTAGTAAGGTGAGCATCCAAACTGCCTAGGCTCCCACAAAGCCAATATGTGCAGTAGGATCAAAAACCCATTGCCATTGTTCTTGAGGTCTCAGTAGTCCTCATTGTCTGCTATGTTCAGCGAGACCGGTTTTAACCCAGGCTTTTTCAGACCCAGGCCAGCTGGCCTTGGTGAGTTCCCGATAGGACATCCCCATTGTCTCAGTGTGTGGGTGCCCCCCTCGCGGTCCTGAGTTCCTTGCTCGTGCTCTCTCTCCTTCTGCTCTTGATTTGGACCTTGAAATTTCAGTCCGGTGCTCCAATCTGGGTCTCTGTCTCTGTCTCCTTTCATCCCCTGATGAAGGTTAATATTCAGGAGGATGCCTATATGTTTTTCTTTGGGTTCTCCTTCTTATTTAGCTTCTCTAAGAACCCGGATTATAGGCTCAATGTCCTTTATTTATGGCTAGAAACCAAATATGAGTGAGTACATCCCATGTTCCTCTTTTTGGGTCTGGCTTACCTCACTCAGGATGGTGTTTTCTATTTCTATCCATTTGCCTGCAAACTTCAAGAAGTCCTTGTTTGAGCGGGATGAAAAGCAGGCCTGCTTGCCCCATCACTATACACTTTCTTTTTTCAAGCATTCAGTTTAGTTTTCCATGCCCAACTCTATTCAGCCCTGCTATATGCCCAAGGCAGTTTATTTATTAATCAATGGTAATCACAGCATACAAAGGGGAATTCCATATCAATGTAGTCTAGAGGACAACACCCACATTTCCTAAATAGTTGTTTATAAATGTTTGTATACATTTAAAGGGGGATATGCTATAGAGATGAATAATTTGCATTGTTATGGATCTTGGTTTATTGATACAAATTTAAGGTCAATTTTTTATGTATTTCTGTTATTGTTTACAGTATTGTGCTTGTGTAGTTCATTAAAAATGTGATATAGCTAAGAAATACAGATTAATAGATAGCCATCTATAATATAGTCTTGTTATTTAGGTTTTCCAGATATACAGAGATATATTTCAGATGGGTAAGTATTTCTCAACCTTTCAAAAACTTACAGAATATGGAATTTAAATGTGTTAAGAACTTAGATTTTTTTTCAACAGTGAAACATTTCTGCTCCTGGAAGTGCCAGTTACTTCAAGAGGTAAGAGGACATTGAAGAGTCTCCTTTGGAGTTTGTTAGCTATTTGGGCAAGAAGCTGCTATATCCTGAACTCCTTGATGTGATTCTGTATGAACTGGACATGCAGGACCCACAGAAAAATGACTGCTGTACTTGCTAAAAGAAAGTGAGATGGTTTTTTGGGGTTCCTGCTTCATGAGATAACTTCCAGATATTTTGCAGGACACAGAAAGCAACTGATGAACTTTGCAAATCCAAAGCACAAGAGATCTTCAAATTTCCTGCTTCATGAAAAAGTCTACCTGATACTATGTGCTTGTAGGCTGAAGATACCACATTACAGAAGAACTTTGGGTAACTGTCCAGGTAGCAAAATGTCTCTGCCAATTATAGTTTTGGAGGTTTCTAACAATGCACTTCCTGTTTACTTAGGTAATATTATATCCTTCCAGAGTTTTTGATGGAATTGAAAAAAGATAGTTATAATTATAAAAGATAATAAAACTATACAAAAGATATAAAACTGTAAACTTACAAAGATAAGATAGTAGGTAGAGTATTTTCTTAATTTGCCAAATGTAAATGGATTAAATATTTTAAGTATAATTCTTGATTGATCAGCTGTTTGGTTATAGGTAATTTTACTATGTTAAAGTTAAACCTTTCCTTTTTATTTAGACAGAAAAGGGGAAATGATGTGGAATTCTCTACGTTTTATTATCATTGGTTAATAAAGAAGCTGATTTGGCCTATTGCAAGGTAGAATATAGCCAGGTTGGATGAGATACATAGAGAGTAAGTGAAGTCAGAGGGATGCCATGTAGCAGCCAAAGGAGCAAGATGCCAGCTGCCAATCATAACCTTATCGGTAGGCCACAGCCTCGTGGTGATTCACAGAATAGAAATGGGTTAATTTAAGATGTAAGGTTTAGCTAGAAATATGCCTAAGCTATTGGCCAAACATTATTGCAGTTAATATAGTTTTTGTGTTATTATTCAGATCTGGGTAGCAGGTAAATAGTCAAGCAGTCATCACCTACACACTATCTTAGGATCATGCAATTCTGAAATAGCTGCATAAAATATCTTTAAGTTTACAGATATATTTTCATTTTTTTCTAATTTTATCAGATCGTGCTTTTCCTTAATGTGCTAGTGCCATTGTCACAGAAACAAAGATTCTTTCAATTTTTAATTTAATACCTCCTTACTAAACATGTACATAAATGTATATAACAACAATTAGTAAAAAAAAGAGGCTGTTAAGTTGAAAGAGGGCAAGGAGAGGTTTGTGGAAAGTTTTGGAAGAACAAAGGGGAAGAGTACAATTATGTAACTATATTGTAATCTCAAGAGATCAAAAAATTATAAAAACTGCCATGACTAAAATCATGATAGAAAGACCAAAGTGTATGTATATAAATACATATGCATATGTGAATATGGATGTTGTAATGTATACCCCCACACACATTTACGCACACACATAAACACACACACCACACACACACACACAAAAAAAAATATTTCAATTCTACAAGTGGTTTTTGTTTGTTTGTTTGTTTGTTTGAGACAAGGTCTCTTTATGTAGATCCGACCATCCTGGAACTCACTATGTAGACCAGGCTGACTTCAAAATCTGAAATCCTCTTGCTTCTGCTTTCTGAGGACTGGAATTAGAGGCATGCACTACTTTATTTTGCAGTACTAATAATAGCTTTTGATTTTAACTCATTATTAGATGTTGACCTGATGGTCATGGTATTTTGGAATGCCTGTTGGAAAAGGTATAAACTGTTAAATTTTAAAACTAGAATAGAAATTTACCTTTTATGGTGACAAAACATGGAGAAATCAAGTATAATTCAGACTAAGATTTTATAACACAGTTTTAAATGTGTCTACCTTACACATCTTTGGAGATTAAAGAGAAATAACTATATCAATTTAGTTTTTCAATCCAAAACTAAACTAAATTAGAAGTGAAATAAATATTTTATAACAGATATTTTAGTTTATAATTTTTATTCAGTATGTTATATTTCCTCTGCAGAAAATACAAGGGTAGATTATTTCTCATAGTACTTTAGATTCTCTTGGAGTCTTCTATTATAACACTTATACTTTATTTTATGCAAATGTCTTGACAATGTGCTTGACCTTTGTCATATATTTTTCTATGTTACATGTTTTAAGTAACATGATTTATAAGACAGATGTAAAAATAGATTATTTTTTGGTTTGGTTACTAACACTTCCCCTAGAATTTCTTTGCTTCACCCATCCAAAATAGCACATTGACTTAGCGCCAAAGCCTATCTTCATTTTAAAAAGCACACATTATCATGTATGGCTGAATGGTGGAATATACTAAAACATATTTTTAAATGCTTATCTTTGAGCTTCACCTATCTTTTGTTTTTGGTGTGGACTGTGTTTTGATTTTTTTAAAAGCCAGTTTCAAAGCTCCATAAATAAATCAATGTGTAATGAAATGAAAGATGCTATCTTGAAGTTATTTTCCGGTCTCGGTTGTACATCAGAGTTGTCTGAGGAATCATAAGATGCTAGTGAAAATTCTTACACTGCACTTTGCTCTAGTTGATTCAAGGTTGAGCCAGAGCATCCTAGTCCTAAAGCTCCCCATCCAGCATGCTTCTAGACAGGAAGGGACAAAATGACCAATTATACTCTACATTTCACTAGATCAGAAGATCAACACACCTTATGTGTTTAAAAAGTTTGTCACACTGAAACAATGTGACTTCACTAATAAGCCTTGAAACAGACTTACTCACGTGTGTCTGAATGAAGACAGAGTAACTAATAATCACATATGAAACTCTCCAGATGTCTTCATCCCATCTTCATTGTGAAAGGATGGCACTGAAGGTTAAAGTTATTCTGTTTGAAGAAGGCAAATCAAGAGCTATAATCAAAAGAAATTATTTTCACTGCAATAATGACAATGAGATGGTCCTTGGGACAACTTTATTACTCACAAACAAAAGTCACAGAAAAGAGGGAAGGCCCATTTTGATTGCCTTGCTATGTTTTTTTTTGTTGTTGTTAAAGGAATGTGGTCTGTTCTCCAATAAATATTCTCAGATGTCTAAAAGCCATTTATAAATTTTATTTTATTTTATTTTTTAATGTTTATTTTATTTAGAATTTTTTAAAGATGGGTTATTGAAAACTAACTTAAACTGTTGATTATTTAATTCTGCAAATGCAGAGAAAATGTCTATTTAAAGCATAAGTATATAAAACATATCACCATGGTGTGCTTCATGGTAAAAGGTACATGGCTATATTTCTTCTTACTGAAAGACTGAAAACATTCTGGAGGCTCCAGGTTTGTACTGTTAAACACATTTCCATACTTTTGAAATTGCTTTAGCTGCTTCTGTGAGTGCAGTTTATTGATGTGTTCTATAAACACTGTATACAACATTTCTTATTATTTAATTTATACCTGCTAGTGTTTAATTTTCTCACATCCAAAACTTGTCCAAATTCTTACTCTCCAAACAATTAGTAAACAGAGCCATGCTCTTATTCTTTAGTACAATGTTAAAAGCTGTTCGTATGTGTGGGGTGTGAATGGGTGAGTGCTTTGTGTGTGTGTGTGTGTATTTGTGTGATCTGCTAATTGGGATATCATTTCACTAACAACCTGATTTCTTAAAATTCTTGTTTAAATCTGTCATCACCATAGTCAATTTTATATTTTATGATCAAAACTAATATTATGATTTCAATAAATAAAATAACTATAAATAGCACGATTAGTGTGTAATTTATGGAAAACTCAAAGTTTCTTTGTTTGATAGTCACTACAAGAAATAAAAAAAATTGTTTAAAATAAAAAACATGTCAAAGAGTATTATGGGAGAGTGGTCAAAGAGTCTTGGTTGATGAAAGAAATACAATTTTGTTTGCTTGCCAGATGTAAACGCAGGGCTTCTTACAGAAAATATCTTGGATACTTTATTAAGAGTTTAAGTTAAATGAACTCAAAAATATAAAATAAGATATAAAGTATAGCCAAAATATTACGATATTTTAAACAATGCAAGTTACCCAGTTACTTTATTCTTATCATTTATTCCATTTATTAATTACCTATATGATTGTTAAGTTCTATGGGAGTTCAATACATACTCGACTATGATGTTGTTTGAGTCATAAACAACTGAAAGGACAAGGGTAAGTAATATTCAAATCATTTATGTTTTATAGGTTGATTAAATAATTAAAAAATTGTCAAAATGTCATGGATTAAACTGATTTTTCACCTCAAGTATGAGCTGACAGTAGAAATACAACAATGAGATATGGAAGCAAGTTCAGAAAGTTTCCTTCTCAACAAGGTCACAGTTTAGTAAAAGAGAGAGGACAACAGATGGCTGAACTATAGATTGGTGCTGGAAGATCCACAGGTTCACAGTCCAGATAATACCCACCTGGCTTCACCTGTGAAATCTCAGCAAAGAACCCAGTGATGTCACAATGATAGCTGGAGCTCTGGATCCATGAGTTAATAAATACATGCTACGTGTGTGGACATTAGAGCACAGCTAAAGCAGACCAATTCCAGGAAGACTTACCATTCAAGGACAAGTTCACCACATGTGACAACTTATATAAGAGCCACTTGGAGTTATTTTCAGAAGCCTCTTCAATAGTTAAAAACAATATATAATAAGACAACTTTTCCTCTGGTTATTCAATTATTTGAGAGCACTTTGGTTATCCCTACTATATAATCTTCAATAGTAAGGATTATAAAACTTGTCAAGAATAGCATATATACATCTGTTGCACCCTATTCCACCTCTTTCTTTGAAAATTTTTCTATCAAAATTGCTACTACCTCAGACTGGTAAGATGGATTTGTAGGTGAGTGTCATGGAAGTCTAAAGATTCGACTTCAGTGACTGAAATCAAGAAGGAAAGTGATAACTTGCATGGGCACAGTCTCTCTCCCTGTGACATGGGATTTTCCTCTGTATGCTGTTTTATTGAATATATGAATATGTTCTATTACCATTGTCTTGGCCTATAGCAGGACCGAATATAGCCAGGCTGGAAGAGATATATAGAGACAGAAGGTGGAGTCAGAGAGATGCCATGTAGTTGGCAAAGAAGGACACAATAGAAACTTACAGGTAGGTCATAATCTTGTGGTGATACACAGTTTAGTATAAATGGCTTAATTTAAGATTTAAGAGTTACTTAATAAGAAGCCTGAGCTAATAGGCCAAACAGTGTTGTAATTAATATAGGTTTGTGTAATTATTTTGGTCTGGGCAGCCAGGAAATGGATGACCAGTCTCCATTTACACTCTGTGTTTCTCTGTCTCTGTCTCTCCCTTCTCTCTCTAACACACACACACATGCAAACTAATGTTAAATAAAAATTTACAAATAACAAAGAGCATGTGTAACCTTTTGTAATCTCTGCTTATTTTATAAATATTTATAATGGCCATTATTATTTTATGAAAATAAATAAGTTAGAGTTGCTGTGAATAATACACATTAAGAATATATTAATATTTTCTTTCAATAGCTTTGTTTCAGTAATTTTGTGATGGAAAATATTTTATCTCAGATCCTTGTAATATCATCTGCCTGAGAAAAATCACCATTTCTGTACTCTTGAAACCTTAAATATATTAGTCATTTCTCTTCAGAATCCAAGTTATAAAACTTTGAGTGATTATGTTAATTATGCCTAATCATGCCTTTTTCTCTTCACCACTACCCAAAGTAAGAGTAACAGTAACCAGAAGTTTTGAGTGAGGGATCCCGTGTAATTAAATTCTGGAACTTCAATCTCTATACTTCAGGAAGCCACTTAAAATAACGGAACATTTTAACTGCTCTCTACAGAATTCCGTTGTGCTTTTGTCTCTGGGGAGAATTTCCCTATAATTCTGGCACTTCAGCCAGATTGTTTGCACATGGCTGAGCAGACATAACATATAATTTTACACCAGTATATTTACTCTCACGGATTCTTTAATGGACTGACACAGTGTTGGCAATATTAACATATAGACATCTTAGCTTTCCAAGAGACCTGTAACTAAGAAGCCACCCTGTTTACAAATGGCACCTTATGTATACTGTACTAAGAGAATAAAGCCTTGCAGATATCCTAAAAAGAACAAAGGGAGACTCATTTATGACCATGTTGAACCCATAGTCACTACGTTCTTTTTTAGCTTTCACGAATTGCTTGCAATTTGCAGATTTCTATCATAAAACTTAACGATTTTCCCTAATTCCTAAAAATAGTTCAATTTCAACCCAACATCTTCCTTATATGCTGTTAGTGAGCTACAGATGTACACAGTATGTCTCTTTATTATGTTTCATAATTTAAGGTCAAATCACAACATTTTTGTAGGTCTAGAAAAAGTTGTAGAAATGCATTTGCCCATTAAAAACAGAACTGTGAGTGTAATATGCCAAATTATTTGGCTGGGTGAAGTGATGTACTCTTTTTTAATTTAACTTTTTTCTCATAATATATTTTCCTCATGTTTAATTTTAAAAAGTTATTTGGTTTTAAATTTAAATTAAAACAATATGTTTAAATATATCCTCAATAGGAAAATGCATTTTTGAGTTAGTGCCTTGGTTATTTCTCTCCCTTTGCTCTTTTTCTTTCCTCATCTTCTAAATATTTGCTTTTTTTATTTGATACAAATACTAAGGTTTGGGATAGAAGACCAAAATCAATGCCTTTGGGGTTGAGAAAAATAAACTGAAATGTGTATATTTAAAGTCATTATCACATAATCTCTTTCTCTGACCCTGAGCTTCATCTGTCTGGGGTCTGGCATGGTCTTGAATAAGAAGCACTTTTGTATAGTGGTGAACTGAGTTAGCTCATGGCTTAGGGCCATCATGTTTTTAAGGAAGGTATTAGAACTGTCTTTAGGTATCTGTTTAACTCTAGAATATAAAAATGCTGACTTTTATAACCACATATATCTACATCTTTAGACTGTCAATGCTGACATTTTCAGGAAATCAAGAATAGTGACTTTGAGGTGAAATATCTTTAATATTTTCTTGGCAATGAATATGCAAAGAAAAGTATTTTAATAAAAAATATGAGACATAAATATGCACCTTTTAAACTAAATAGCATATCCAGAATAATTCACGCTATCTTGAATTCAACTAATCTTTGAGTCAAACTATTTCATGTGCAACTAACACATAATCTGACAAAAATCCTGGAGTTTGTATCCCTACATCCCCATTTAACAGCTGCCGCGCATGGCAGCCCCGGTCTGCGCTCTATGGGATAGACCCCAGTTCGCGAGCTTCGGGCAAAAGGCTTGAGGTTGAGAATACAGACACAGAGACAGACCAACGCACAGACCTTTTAACACTGGTACCAAAAGCCCCTCTTTAATAGCACCAAGGATGCTTAAATACACTGCAGTCAATGGCCAACAGGTGAAAATCCCATCCTCTGATCCTCTAAGCTAGGCACAGCTTCTAGTAACTTCAATTAGAAGGGTCTAGCAGGGAAGAGCAGCTGAAGGCCAGGACTCATTAATCCCAACATCCAGCTGAAGGCCAGGACTCATTAGTGTGTTTGACTATTAATCACAGCACCTTCCTCTCCTATCTTTCAAAAGATACGACAATTCCTACCAAGTTAAGTTAATGATCCTTCCTACTACATGGTCTTTGTTCTGAAGATGTAATGACTGAGTCATCTGAAGCAGTGCAGTTCACTGGGGGTGATTTGTGTACTGACTCCCAGCCAACATGGCATTTGGCTTCATTTGTAAAAACTTTTATTTGTCATAACTGGTAGTGGTGGTGGTGGTAGTGGTGATTGGTGGTGGTGATAGTGTGAATGTGTGTGCACTAATACAGCTGAGCCATTTTACAACCCACAGGAGAGGTTACACGATGAAGAATTCTTCAACTAACTTGTCAGCAAGACTGATAGGACTTACTTGAAACAGTGCCTCCTATACATCAACACTACAGAACTCTCACCCTTATTTTCAAATATCAGTGTCTACTTGTTTGGTTTGTAGCATTCCTACTTCTATTACATTTTCTTTACTGCATCTTTTCTTTGTGGAGTTTGATAGAGTTGAATACACATTTTTGTTGGCAGTCGACCTCAGAATGAGACAAACTACAGAATACTGAATGCCTTCTGGGCTCGATAGTACACTTGACATAAGCTCAAGTCAGAGTCCTCTGAGAGGAGGAAACCTCAGTTAAGAAAACGCCTTCATGATCTGGTCCTCCCTTGCTCATATATTTCCTTCTCCTCTCTCTCTCTCTCTCTCTCTGATTGGATTCCCAGAGCTCGGCCTTTTGCTCGCTTGTGGATCTTTGCATCTGGTTCCATTAGTTACTGGATGAAGGCTCTATGACGATAGTTGCGGTATTCACTAATGTGATTATGGGGGAAGGCCAGTTCAGGTACCCTCTCCACTGTTGCTAGGAATTTTAGTGCCAGATTTTGTTGACTCACCAAGAGAGCCCTTGACCCCTGAGAGGAGTGGATGGAAGATGGCCTTGGAGGGAGGTGAGGGGGCCACTAGGAAGAGTGGAAGGGAAAACTGCAGTTGGAATGTAAAATGAAATTTAAGAAAATAAAGAAAAGAATATGCCTTCCTAAGTCAGGCTGTAGATCATCTTATAAGGTGTTTTCTTAATTTGTGATTAATGGGGGAGTTCAGTCATCTGTGGTCCTAGGTTCTATAAAAAAGTGGTGTGGGCAGATCATATGCTGACATAGAAGGCAACTGTGCAAAGAAACTGGCCTTGTTATTTTGTATCAACTCCTTGTCATGGAAATTGATTCACACCAGAAGATCAGTACCCATCCCCAATGGCAGAACCTGAATCAGCTTAGTTAACCTCCAGACCCTACCTATTAAACGTTTGCTCTACATCATCTCCCATCATGTCTACACTGTGGACCAAAGCTCCAACCCATGACTCCCTGGAGGGCTGAAACCAAACCATATTCAATTATAGCAGCCTGGAACAAATGATTGGATGATATACCTCTCATAAATTATGTTTTAGTTGCTTAGTTGAGCTATCAGTTAGGAGATGAACAAATACTGACTAGGGTATGAGGTTAAAGGTATACGTTAAAATAACATCAGTGAGGCTTATCAATATATGAGATTACCAAATAAATGGAAGAGACAGAGCAGGAAACAGCTTTCTGAGATCAGTCTGACAGAAACGAACCCCAATATTGCTGTTGTATTAATAAATTTATCAGCACATGTAACAACACAATGTGTCCACAATTTTACAGCTAGTTCTTGATCACATCATCAATACAGTAAATCCCAGACTTAGATACAGTGGTTATTTCTAGGTCATCGGAATATACACAGAGTAAAGTGACAGGGTAAATATTTAATAATGAGTATCTCAAGAAAAGCCAGTCTAAAGACCCGTGGTTTCAAGATAGAGTTAAACTGCAATTTCTGGGGCTGTCACTCAATATTATCCTGTTGTTAATTCGTTGCATGTGTATAGGGAGCCCTTTCAAAGGTTTTAATGAAGGGACTGGAGGCTATAGATTTTTTTTTTTACTTATACATTTTCCATCCGAGCAATTTGTGTGGTTGTTTGTAAGTCTGTAGATATTTTTCCCCCTTGGGATTTGCTAAATAGTAATTGCACATTGGGTGAAAGTTGGCAGAATTTATATCACTACTCAAACTCATAGATACAGATGTTGCTCTCTTGTTGAAATGAATGTGGTGAGAGATGGCCAAAAACAACAGCAAGCAACATTTCTTTTTCTATGTGATCTCATTGTAAAAAAGCCTATATTGAAGTTTTTCTTTTCTTTTCTTTTCTTTTTTACCAACTGTAAAGTTTATACAGTACATTACTTACAGATGTAATAGCTGGACAGATAACACATTCATAAACAATTTTTAAAGCTTAAATGTGTCTCTAAGTAATAGAAGCTGTGACTATAGCCAAGGGTGAACAATCTACATTTGTCTTCCGAAAAATGTTAAAAGATGTTTAGCTGAATTTTCTGAGACTAATGGCTAGCGCTTAGACTGTAGTTTCAAAAGATGATTCTCCAAGAGAGATGCTTCCTAGTTTTTTCAATAAGAAAAGTAGGATGGGAATTTTGTCTAATGAGAGTAGAAAGGTGAGAGTCGCTTTATATTTCTTTCCACTCACAATCTACTTTTGAGAGACTTCAGATTTGATTTTATCTTTTCACATTCTGAGATTTTTCCTAATGGTAGGAACACTCGAAACTTAACAGTTACACAAATCTCTCTCTTTTCTTTTGTTTGGGTTGGGGTTTTGAGACAAGGTTTCACTGTAGCTTTGGAGCCTGTCCTGGAACTGGCTTTTGTAGGCCAGGCTGGCATCGAACTCACAGAGAGATGTTTGCCTCTGCCAGCTATATAAATCTTTTTTTAAATTTATTTATTTATTAAAGATTTCTATCTCTTACCCACCGCTGCCTCCCATTTCCCTCCCCCTCCCCCAATCAAGTCCCCCTCCCTCATCAGCCCAAAGAGCAATCAGGGTTCCCTGTCCTGTGGGAAGTCCAAGGACCACCCACCTCCATCCAGGTCTAGTAAGGTGAGCATCCAAACTGCCTAGGCTCCCACAAAACCAATAGGTGCAGTAGGATCAAAAACCCATTGCCATTGTTCTTGAGGTCTCAGTAGTCCTCATTGTCCGCTATGTTCAGCGAGACCGGTTTTAACCCAGGCTTTTTCAGACCCAGGCCAGCTGGCCTTGGTGAGTTCCTGATAGAACATCCCCATTGTCTCAGTGTGTGGGTGCCCCCCTCGCGGTCCTGGGTTCCTTGCTCGTGCTCTCTCTCCTTCTGCTCCTGATTTGGACCTTGAGATTTCAGTCCGGTGCTCCAATGTGGGTCTCTGTCTCTGTCTCCTTTCATATATTTTATACTCACAAACTCAGTGGTTGTCAAATTTTTATTTTTCTTTATTATTTATTAATTTGTGTGACATGCACACAGGTTTAACCTTTGTGAAGGTTCAAGATCAGCTTTTGGAAATTTGTAAGTTTTTGCTTTCTACATTGCTGAAGCATGATTTCTTGTGATGTTTTGGCATTGCAATGTGTAGCATAGGCTAGCTATCCCATGAGAGTCTCATTGATTCTTATCTCTGTCTCACATCTCATTATAGAGGTTCTGAAATTACAGATATGTATTCAGTTTTAAAACGTAAATGATATAACTAATATATAACTAATATGTATACATATATATATATATAAATACACATATTGATATATGTGTGCATATCTATAGAATATCTATCTATATATATGTTATTAGATTGACTTACATGATATTGTCTGTGTAGTCCATCAATGCTCAATCTATGAAGATGGATATCTGTGTAGTCTGAACCTGACACTGAAGGCCTGAAGGATTCCTAGAGAACGATTGGTCTTCAGTCTAAGTGGTGCTAGTTTGAGTGAAGCAATGCCACAGCAACAGGACACATGAGCTTGCCACCAAGAGTGCAGGCAAACAGTCAAGCACAAAAGTTTCTCTTTTCCAAGTCATTTTATCTGGGTGGCCACCAGAAGGTGCCGCCCACATTTAAGGTGAGTTTTCCCTTTTCAGATAATCTGAAGAAGAAATTGCCTCACAGATGTGCCTAGATGAATGCATTTCAGTTGATTCCAGATCTTGTCAAGTTAACAGCTAAGATTAGCTCTCACATGATTTCCAGGCATCTAAGTAAGGTCATTATGTTTGCCTGGCAAACAATTTTATCCACTGAGCCATTTTCCCAACCCTTCTGCAACTTCTTGTGTTTTCATTTCATAGTCATCTGACAGTTGAACATTTTCCTATTTTATGTATATAAGATGTCCACCTTCCTAGACCAAGATGGAGCGGGGAGGACTTTGGACTTTCCACAGGGCAGGGAACCCTGACTGCCCCTCAGACTGGAGAGGGAGGGGGAG
>NW_026067944.1:4800255-4808675 GCF_014885135.2 Alexandromys fortis
CTTTTATTCTCTTCTGTAATTCTATTATCTGATATATACCATTATGTTGGTTCATTTGTTTCCTAATTATGGTAAACTAGCTTGGTGTATGTTTGACATTTGCTAATAAACTCTGTTTTGGTGTGTTCATCCATAAAAAGGCTATGCTTGTAGAGTAAGAATCCTCAGGAAAATATTGGTATTGCCTCTATTAATATGAAAGCACACTGACAACTGGAACTTAAAATTAGCTTTGAATTTAAATTATCACTTTGAGGGATTCTGAGGAGGTTTTACAGTTGCATCTTGTTTATTCCAAGTATTATGTAGAACTCTTGGGCTTAACAATAGATCATGGAAAGACCCACAAGTGTTGGTTTTGTTTACAAATTTTTCATAGTGCAAAAATTCTAACAATAATGTTCGCATTCTTAGAGTCTACTTGCAGTTTGTTTTCAGTTCAAGATAGTATTAGATTTTGTGTGTGTGTGTGTGTGTGTGTGACTGTGTGTGTGCATTTCTTAATGAGAACATTGGGTACCCTTGGGCTTTATACCCAGGAAATAAATGTATTTAATATCAATTAGTCCTGCCCCATTTCTATTCTTCATTCTTCCATGTATTATTTCAAGTATTTGCAGTAAGAAGTAGGTGAAACTTATAGACGCTGAAGTCACATAATTTCATCAGTACTGTTCTTTTTACTATCTTGCTGTTGATATTTTATTCTTTAGTGTGTATAAACTCATCTGTTATTTATTTGCTATGAATTTTATCCTCACTCACTGCTATTATCTAAGTGTTTGTGTTCACTCTGTAATTCTTAGACTGGCATTCTAATAGTCCTAGGAGATAGGGCCTTTGGGAAGTAATTAGATCATGAGGGCAGAACCCAAATAAATGGGATTAGTGTCCTTAAAAAAGAGGCCCAAGGGAGCTTATTATCTCTTTCCACGAGAGAAAAAGTGTCATCCATGACTCAAGACACCCACCCACCCTTACCACATAATGAATCTGAGTCTTGATCTCGAATTCTAGCCTCAGAAACCACAACAAATTTCTATTCTGTTAAAATACTCAGTCTAGTGTATTTTATGACAACAGCCAAAACAAACTGTGGCATGGTTAATGTTGTTTCTCCTAGAATTTGTCTTGTCTGTGGCAAAGGCTATGTTTACTAATTATTTTTAGTATTTGTCTATATATTTTCCACTATTTTTTAAAACCCAAAAGTCAGATTATTTTAGATAAATCTCTGGCATGTGTATATGAATAGCTATTGAGAGTAATCCATGTAGAATCATTAGTAAATGAGTAAAACTCATTAAAACAAAACGTTTCTTTCACCTTAACTCTGCTGTGTTTCCATGTATAAAATTATAAAATGTATAAAAACCTCATCATTCTTTCTTTGTTCTTTCTTTTTTCAGTTGTACTCATTGTAGGGTGTGTTGTGTAGTTTTCTTCTGGTATTCATCTTTAAAATTAAAAATGTATTTGAGATAGCTGAAAAAATGTTATACCACCATCAGCCATCCCTGTGCATCTCATTCTTGTGTTTTTAAATTATATTATGCTATCATAAGGGGAGAGTGACTGATGCAGATTTCTGTGATGTTACATTTTAATTGAAAACATATTATTTTCATAAAACGTGATTTTTAAAAAGGATAGAGAATGACACATGAATGTTCTTGTAAAACACTTTAGTATGTGATATTTAATACATAAGTAAGGTTTAATTTGAAATATAATTATGTACCATCAGGTAAAGAATCAAAATTAAAACCAAATTAAGATATATCAAGTTAATATCAGGCAACTTTGATATGTTGTACTAGGAACTTTATGTCTATGATATTCCTCATGAAACACACAATTCCAGTTTAATTGTGACAGAAATATCAGAAAACTTCACCTGAGGGACAAAATATTTCGGAGCTCTGAAAGAGAAAAAAATAAAAGAAATTAGAAAAACTGAAAAACACAATGTGTATCCTAGTTAATAGTAATGCACATGAAAGGAATGGGGAATAATAGAGCAAGAAAGATGAGGATGAGGCATCAAAGTGCAGGTGCGGGTAGAAAAGGAAATATGGGAAGGAATTAACTAGCACTACAGACCTTTAAAAACTCCTATGGACTGTGCGTGGGTCTGTTTCTTGTGCCTTCTCTTGAGATCTTTTTCTTCTGCTTAATTTGTTCAATTCAAATGCGTTAGTTTTTTTAATATTACTTTATTTTATTTTATTTGAAAAGGTCACATGAAAACTAACCCTGTGAAAACTTTCTAAAATGCCCACAGAAAAAGTTTTAATGAAGTTACCCATTAACATAGTGAAAATGCCCCTCGTAGACAGCACAGGCTAGAAAATGAGAAGGATAGTGTCAGAAATTTGTTGCTTCTTTTGGATTGGTCAGTGGTGTTCCATATATTTTCAAACATGACTATTGCCATTGCTCTTGGTTCTCTCTGGAACTTGATACTAAGACATCACACAGTTGTATCACAGAACATGGAGAACTTTTAACTGAAATTTATGGAAACCTCGTCACTAGTGTGCAGTTTCGTAGTTCTGAAAGGTTCTATGCATGGAATTGAGGAAGAAAAGCATTCACCATTCTTTTCTAGGTTTGAAACCTGTGAGCTATAATAATGATGAACCTTATAAAATGTGCCCATTAGTGCAACACTGGCATTAGTGTTATGAGAGCAACCAATTGCTTCCTGCTTGGAGTTAAAGCCTTCTCTACAAGACAGAATGCATGGTTCACACTGCTAATTGGGACACGAATCGGTGGCCTGCTAAGTCATAAGGCCCAGGTAAGAACCATCTCTTTTATTCTGCTAAAGGAACATAGAATTTAAGTAGCTCCTAATGATTTATTATTATACTTACAGTTTGCTGCATCTCTCATTTCTTATCAGATAAACTTTTTACATTATATGACAACTAATAAGGAGACTTACAGCCAGTCAATGTCCATAGGATGAGAAACTATAGAGTAATTAGCCCTAGTTGGGACATCCATGTCACACATTATTCTCTCAAGGCTTAGGCGTCACAGAGGAAGAGGGGTCATAAAGACTGTGAGAGCCACAGCAGTATACACCCACCAACAAAACTTTATTTTCTGCATACAACACTACAATTGTATGTATTGTACTCATACTGGCTGGGAAAACATGAACAAGATTTGACCAAGATCAAGCTGTACAAAATTCCAGCATGGAATAGAAAGGTGATCATAAAGACCCATGCCACTAAAGAACAATTGACAACTGATGGTTGCTAGGGCAGGAAGAAAAGGTGTTCTCCAAGTATGTGGCTCTTTAAAAGGCTTCCCAAATCTAGTATAGGACCCTTACACATACTGGGACTCAATGGTATGTTTTCTTTGTTTTTGATATTTTTTTTTTCATTTAACTGCTTGGCCCATGAACTCTAGCCCTTACAGGCTAATTCTTGCACCTGGACTAGCCCATTTCTAGTAATGCGTTTTTGATATTTTTATATTAAAATGTAATCACGTCATTTTTCCTTCTATTTCTTCCCTCTAAACTAACCATAGAAACCTCATTGCTCTCCTATTTTGGCTTCCTTTTCTATTAATCATTATTAAATGTGTGTATATATATATTCCTAAATATAACCAAGGGCTGACCATTTGGTATTGAAGAACCAAATTGTTTTTTCTTCCATAGGGAAGAGTATTTCTGTCTCTAATAGAATTTAGGACCCACTAAACAAGAGGGAATCTATGCAAGGTATTGGAGACCTAGCCCATTATTAAGTGTTAATAAAGTAATGAATTTTGCTAGAGAGCATATATAACTACCTCTTTACTAAGCCAGCATGAACACATTGGGATTTTTTTTAAAAAATATGTTTTAATTGAAGTAGAATTATATTACTTCCCCTCTCCCTTTATTCAATCCTGCCCCTCCAGTGTTGCCTGTCAAGTCGTTAGCCTCTTTTTCTTTGATTATTATTACTATATACATATGTGTATGTGCACAAATATATAAATACAGACTGTTGTGTCTGTGTTTTTATTTGTGTGTACATGGTCCAGGCTGACCACTCTGCAATGGACAGTCACAGGGCAGCTCATCACTCCTAGATAAAGAACTCCAGACAACTAATCAATGGTATTATGTTTTAAAAAACATATGAAACTGAGAGGGAATAGTGGTGAATGGTACAGAGAAGAAAATGGGGGTGAGGAGATAGAGGGTAGACTTGACAAAAATCCTATAATATGCATTATGAAATTATCAAATAGTAAAAATTAAAAATAATAATAGTGTATCAGTGTTGGTTCAAAAGTATACCTTATTCAATCATATATATGAAGTATTAGTAGAAGAAGATGGCATATATTGAAACTCTGCATTATCTAAGTAAGATTTCTGAAAACTTGAAGCTACTGTATGGCTGTTTTGCACAGCAATACATCAATTTATCCATAGCAAGACTTTACTTTTATTGCTGTAAATAATTAATTAGTTCAGTTGATTTTAATTTTTTCCCATGGAGGATTTTACTGCAGTATCCGTACTCCCTCTTTCAGAAGACATAAAGTAATTTGGAAACATCAAGAAGTTTTCATAGCTCCTGATTATTTGGATGAGTTAATATCACATCTAAAGTTAGCTTCTTGAAGAAGCTCCCCATGTGTGTGTGTGTGCAGTAGAGCTTTTTACCCCCGGATTCAGAGCTGTATAGATTTAACTTTATCCAAGTAACTCCATATTAAGACACATCAAAATAGAGCAGAACACTTTGACCTGATTCTGTCAGCCCAGCCTCAAGTGTATCTTAGCTCCTGCATTCCTGACACAAAAGCATGCAGTTCCCAGGCAGTTCCAAGGCTTCACTAATCTCTTTCCAACTTCACAAGAGTGTTGCTTTTATTTTATCACATACTTCAAGCTTGCTGCTTCCAAAGTCCCAATCTCCTGTATTAGCCAGGTAAGCAACTGTTCAGCCTTGATATCCTTGCAGACTATACCACGCCAATAATAGATAATCTAAATGTTTCTATATTCTGTATTTCATATCCTGTGTTGGTGTTACAGAATATAAATGGAAAATCATCATGCATTCAGAGAAACTGTCTACCAAGCAAGGATTTCAAATGCTATTCTGAGAGTCTCTGAATTTAAATCTTAAAGTAGGAGATTTGCTTTCACTTCCTGAATCGATTTTCAGAAAAGCAAAATATTTTCAAAGAGTTCTTCTGAAAGCTACCTGAAAGATCTTGGTTCTGAGAACTTTTTTCTTCCTGAATTTATGTCTCTCCAGTATCCTCCAAGAAAGATTTATATTTTATCCTGGCATTATTTTTTTTTAAGTAACAGCCAATTAAACTCCAGTGAAGGTATTTTCAAATTCAGCACTGTTGATATTTTGTGCTTTGTGTAAAAGATTGCCCCGTGTTGTGGGACTTTGGTTGTGATGACCAAAAGATACCTCCACACATTTTTAAAAGTCCTTTTACATCAACCACACTTAAACACTACTGAACTAGTGCAAGTATCCACATTCAATTTTGTTGAAACTGCTGAAGTACTTTGATTGACCTTATATTCAATACTCAATATGCAGAAAAATATATAAACCATCTCTGTGGGGTGTGCCTTCTCTGTGTTTTCATGCACTGTGGAAATTAACAAAATTGTTGTGGAGGAAGGCTTGTGGGTTGCCATAGAGTTAGGAGGTCTATGGAATTCATATAGTTGCTTCCTTTGCATGAAAACTGATGATTTTCATTAGAGGGATGAGTATTAATACAAATGTTTTATAGAATTTTTAAAGGCAAGGTTTCCTTCTGTAGACCAGGCTTTCTTCACATTCTTAGTAATATTTCTGCCTCAGCCTCCAAAGTATAGGTGTTATAAAGATACGCCAAAACATCCAGGCAGTTGTTAATAATTTATAGCTTGAATAAGAAGTGTATGTTCCTTAAAACACACCCCCATTCATTATTTTACATATGATCTATTGCTGCTGCTCTTACAATAGACTTCTATATTTGGGTCAGCCCCCAAATATAGCCACAAAGCTCAAAATATTTTCCCTCTGTCTTTTTTACAGAAACATGCAGACAGTTTCTGTTTTAAATCTGACATCTGCAAATATTTAAACTCTCCAATTTAAACCAGTAATCCCACAAAAATGCCCAATTTTAGATATAATAGCACCAGCCACATTGGAAATGGTGTCTGATTCTTTAAAATCCATGAAAAGCACAGGATTTATTTAGACACAGCCCTTGAAAATAAAAAGTTTGACACCTCACATCCTAAGATCATGTCACACCTGTTACCCTTTTCTATAAGTCTCTTCAGACTCTGGAAATGTTGCAGAACACAGTGGTCATAAGCAGCCAGTGTGCTCTTTCTGGGTAAGTGTATTCAACTTCCAGGGGAAGGTCCAGTGTTGGAGAGAAGCAGATGATCTTTCTGATGAATAGAATAGTTTAAAGCATCCTTGGCAGAATCAGTACTTGCTATTTCTCCTCTCTCCATTCTTTTTTTGTTGTTGTTGGTGGTGGTTAAAAGAAAAAAAAATCAGAAAAGTTCTCCTAACAGACCTATAAATTTTTAATTTTGTTGGTTTGTTCTCTCTAGTCAGCATCAATCTGGAATTGCTTTCCGATTACAGCTAGTCACTGTTATTATGTTTCTCCTAAGGCTGTTTGGGACAACATGTTGTTATGAGCTTCAATATAATGAGTAACATTTGAAAAACAAAGCATGTACAAGGTATTTTATTATTGAGATTCAGAATGCAAACCAGAGACCTCTCCACATATTATTCCATCAAGCTGTTGCCATTGTATTAGAAATACCTAATGTGGAGATGCAGTGACATGCTTTAATTCTCCTTTGTGTTCATACTTTTGGAAATGGCAATATTGTAAATATTGAGAATGGGTGTAGTACTAATGGTATCTCTGGGGCTGGAGAAATGGTCCAGAGTTTTAAAGTATTTGCTGCTTCTGATGAGGTCCTGGGTTCAAGTCCTAGAACCTACATGGTTGTTCACAACTATACATAATTCCAGTTGAGAGGATCCAATACTCTTGTCTTATCTTTGTTGGCATCAGGCATGAGTGTGGTGCACAAACATCCTTACAGGTAAAACATTCATGTCACAAAATAAAATAAATCTAAAAGAAAAACAACTAAGGTATCTTGCAGTAACTATTTTCATATCTATGTTTTCCTGTGAATGAAGAGACTAATGAGGGTAATATTCAATTATTGTTGCTTGGCAAATATGTGCATAGCAGAATAGTTGCTCTCATTGAAACCCATTTCATGCCTCTCCCACCTTTGAGTGCCTATACCAAATGACTCTGTAGTCATAGTACACTAGGGCATGACCAGAGGAAAGTTGCAGTTCTGCACAGTGTGGATCGCACTCATGTGATTTCATTCATATTTTAACAGATATTTTCTAAAATAAACTTGACATGCTTTGAATTTCATTAGAATCAGACTGAATTTATGTGAAATATATTAGCTCTAGCTATAGGTCAAATAATATCCAAATGCAATCAATATCTGAATGTGTTCTAAGTTGGAAGTCCGAGAGAAGGTTCATCAGGCAGTATTACAGTACAAGTATCATCATAGTAGCTACTTGTAAGCATGAACATCTGGATTACAGTATAAAGCCTGTGCTGAATTTTAGAGATGGCTTTGAAAAAGGAAGCAAGTGCAAAATAGGTTTAAGGGAGGAGATGAATAAATGTAGATGATGCCAGTGAAGACTTGACTATTCCGAGTTGAAGTTTGAAGGACTGTCTTGGAACAGTGTCAACAGGGGATGGGAGATAAAGCTTATTCACATGTCCCATTCCGGTAACCAGTGGACCTCCTTCTGGAACTCACGTGACTAGCAGAACCCTGCATTAAATCTGTAGTCTGCTGTCTAGTTACCCAAGTACCACCTCTTTCGCTTCAACAGTAGGCTCATGTTTCTTCTGACAATTAGATTATTCTGATTTATCTCCCATGTTCCATTCTGAAACTTTTCCCTATTCTGTCCCTTATGATCCCTGTTGAATTAGGAGCGGTAGGGCTGCGTCCCCGGCACCCGGCCGCCCGCATGGCTAGCTTATGCCCAGAAATAATTACACGGAAACTGTATTCTTTCAAACACTGCCTGGCCCGGCTAGTTCCAGTTTCTTATTGGTTAGCTCTTACATATTGTTCTAACCCATTTCTAATATTCTGTGTAGCCCATGAGCTGGCTTACCAGAGAGGATCTTAACCTGCGTCTGTCTGGAGTGGGAGCATCATGGCGACTCTCTCACTACTCAGCTTCTTTTTCCCAGCATTCTCTTCTGTCTACTCCGCCTACCTAATTTTCTGTCCTATGAGGGCCGAGGCAGTTTCTTTATTATTACAAGACCCACCTCCATCA
>NW_026067944.1:4810804-4854111 GCF_014885135.2 Alexandromys fortis
GTCGCCATGGTTCTCCCGTTCCAGACAGACGCAGGTTAAGATCCTCCCTGGTAAGCCAGCTCGTGGGCTACACAGAATATTAGAAATGGGTTAGAACAATATGTAAGAGCTAGCCATAAGGAACTGGAACTATCCGGGCCAGGCAGTGTTTGAAAGAATACAGTTTCCGTGTAATTATTTCTGGGTATAAGCTAGCCATGCGGGCGGCCGGGTGCCGGGGACGCAGCCCTGTCGCTCTTATTTCAACAGATCCCAACTATTTTTCAAATATTATTTATTAGAAATTCCCAATTGAAAAGAGACCTCAAATCTCCTTTCTCTAACACTATTTGACTCTTTCATAAACCTTCAGTTGCTGTCTTTGGAAATGTTTTTTTTCTTGATGTAGAATTACCCTTTGTATGCATTAAATATGTTTTATTACCATTGGCTAATAAAGAAGCTGCTTTGGTCAATGGCAGGGCAGAGTATAGTTAGGCGGGATATCCAAGCAGAGAGAGAGGGAGGAAAAAAGGTAGAATAAAGCAGATGCTATGTAGCTGGCAAAGGAGAAGGATGCTGGAAACGTACTGGTAAGCTACAGCCTCATGGCAATATACAAATTAATAGAAATGTGTTAAGATAAGAGCTAGCTAGAAATATGCCTGAGCCATCATCAGAAAAGTGCTGTAATTAATATAGTTTCTGTGTAAATATTTCAGGTCTGGCAGCTGGGAAATGAACAAGCAGTTTCCATCAACATGAAAGTATTGTATATTGATAATTTATTTCTGTAATGGTTAATCTTTACGCTTGATGAAAAGCTATAGCCAATCAATGGCACCTGAAAGAAAAATCAGTTTTCTTCAAGGAGTATCTCTCTGATATTCTATATAATCCTAAGTGGTTAGTCATAATTATATTTTAAAAAAGAACTGTTAACTTGTTGGCTTTCAGCCTTTCCAGGATGCCATAACAAAATGCCATCAACTGGGTGACTTATAAAGAGCTATTTATTTCTTATCAAAATCAAGACAGAGGCAGATTTAATTACTGTGAAGGCCTGTGTACCAAGTTCTTAAATGGTTATGAGCTGTTCTTCATATGGTGAATGATGTATGAGGTGCCTTGCCCTTCTTTTATAGCACTAATCTAATTCGTGAATGTCCAGCCACTATCACCTGTTAATGACGTTGTTTTTTGGTAAATATTGCTGAGACATAATTATTCAGATGATGGTAATGTTCTCTGAGGAAGATTAAAGAAACACAGATATTATAAAATTCCCCTTTTTATAAGATAACCAAATAGAAACAAAATTTATTAAAGTAACAGTAATAATTTACCATTTTGATATTATGAAGAGTTTTGGAAACCATTGTACAACTAGTGATGTGTTTTACACACACACACACACACACAAAATAAGTGTGCTATAGCTAGATGGGAGACTTACTTTTGGAGAGATACCAGCTAAATTGGCAAAACACACTCCTGTGATGGTGTTTTCAGAGAAGATTAGCAAGGGGGTCAGTAACTCCATGAGAAAAATCTACCTCCCAATGTGGGTCGGATGCTACAGTAGGCTGCAAGCAGGAATGAAGCTCAAAGTGGAAGAAGCGAAAACTGCAAACACATTCTACACTTCTCTCAGCAGCTTCAGCTTTCTGTTGCTTCCCGTGCCTGATTGGAGATACACCAAAAAGTAACTGTTATTCTGAGACTTTTAGCTTTTCTGACAGCAGGTCTGGTTTCCAGAGCTCTCCAACCTGCAGACAACTTTCATCGAACTATACAGTCTCTTGTCATGTAAGGGAGTCCAATACATCCCCTCATAGTTCCATCCATCATTCATTCTTCTTTTTCTCTTCTCCCCTCTCTTTTCCAACCCTCCCCTTCCTGCCCTCATCTCCCTTTGCTTTTCTCTTCATTTTCCTTCATTGCTTTGGAGAACTCTCAATAGCAGCCAAACCTCAAAATTCAATAATGAAATAACTAAACAGTTGAAAACACCACAGGCTTCAGAAGCATTCCTGTCATATATAATAACCATATAAATAAATAAATAAATAAATAAATAAATAAATAAGGAGGAGGAGAAAGGAGGGCAGAAAGTGGGAGATGAGGAGGAATAGGTATGCGTCTGATTTCTTGCTTTAAAAAATGCCTTTGTTTTTAGAAACCAGAACAAAAGACATCTAATGTTTTTAATATACAGAAAAATAGTGAGGTGCAGAGGGAGGGGAAATAACTGAAATGAATTTCAAGATGTTCTTAGACTTGTAGGTAAAGTTCTATTCCAAAGCCTGGTATAGACAGGGCAAGAGTTTCCATCCATTATGACTGCCTCTACAAGTTAAATAGAGAGACTAGAATTCAGAATACCTAAGAAGATTTAAATTAAAGCTTCAAGAAGGAGGGATCAATGCAGAAAAAAATGACATCCACACATAGATAGAAGCACATGGTTTTTATTTGTTCATTCATTTATTCTCTATTTCTTTCTTTCTCTTACACACGCTATATAAATATAATAAACATTTTTTAAAGAAGGAAAAGAGAAGCATCAATTTCAATTCTCCCTACATTGGATGTCACTAAGAGAATACTGGGCCAGTGATGAGATAGCAATGCAAAACTTACCCAACTTTCTAAAAAAACAAATAGAATACTTGAATAACCCTACAACAACTTAAAAATTAGAAATGTATTTATACATGGCACCAGAAAGAGAAACGTAGGTCAGGTGGCTCTATCCATGATTCTTGTCACATAATTAAGGAAAGTATCACCAGTCTTACACAAACTTGGACGTAATGGAAGGAGAAACGAGTATCCTTTATGGCCTCATGAAGTTAGCACTTCCAATATTGAAAATGGTGTAAGAATAACACGGGACATTAATTTTCCATGGGAATAGGTTCAGAATTCAGTAACAAATATTCACAAATTAATCCTATAAATCTTTTAAGAGGGACTATAGTAACCACAAGGGACTTTCCCAAGAATCCACGGTTTAACTTTTGAATAACAATCATGGTGCTCACTGTGTTAACAAAACTAAGAAGGAGAAGAAATCATCAGATAATTTCAGAGATAAGATTTGAGAAAACCCCACATGAATCCATAGTAAAGTGCATTAGTAATCTAGGGACAGAAAGGACCAGCCTCTAAGATCACAGTTGGTTTAAAGGGTGACATTAGGCATACAGTAAGTGTCCTTACACTAAGTACCTCATTAATACTAGTAAAGGAAAATAAAAGGAATAAAAAACATAGATGTGACATTAAGAAACACTCATGAAGTCACTTGATTATATATAAATAAGTTCCTAATAAATCCACATAAAAGCTACTGAAATTTATAACCAACACTAACACAAGTGCAAAAGATCAAAACAATACTGAATTATATTTCTGCTTACTAGCACTGAGCAACAGGAAAAAAATTAAGTAATCATAATTACAAGTAAACCTGTGAAAGAAACTACAATATTTGCACAGTGAAGACTATAAAACATCCTGAGAAATAAAGAAGATTCTACAAGATTGAGCTAATGTGTTCTTAGACTCAGAATCAAGGACATGGTAGGCAATAGCTATGGTGTTCAGTTAACAATCACAAATTCTCCTCAAATTGATCAATAGATTCCATACAATCCCATTCAAAATTGCTGCAGAAAACATTTTTTGAGGACAATTAACAATCTAATCTTTATAGTATTTAGAAAATAAAAACAGCTGAGAATAAACTAAACAACTGAGTAAGAGATATATGTGGAATTTTAAAATTTAATTCCAAGGTATTCTATAAATCTAGAGTAATTAAGACAATGATATTTATATTAAGTGCTACATAAAAACCAAGGAAACAAACTAGTTTAAAAAAAGCCATGAATTTATAGCCATTTTGTTTTAGATATAAAAGTTTAAAGAAATTAGAATTAATAGAAAATAGAGGATCTTTTGACAAATGGCCCTGAAAAATTTTAAGTACATAATAATAAAGAAATCAAATTTTGACCCTTACTTTATTTACATAAAAAAAAAATTAAATCAGGTGTAGATCAAAGATATAATGTAAACCCTAGAATTTTATCCTTTTTTATTTTAGTATAACAATATGATATTTTCAGGCATGGCTTATGAAATATTAATCACAGTAAGAAACTAGATACAATGGATACTAATAAATATAAAATTTACTCATGATAGAAATGTAAAACTATGAAAATACAAGCCACAAACTAAACAATAATACTTCAAGTAAATATGAATGATAAAGAGTTTTCAAAATACAGAATTCTACAATTCCATCATTAAAACCAAAACTATCCAGATAAGCAACATTGTTACCTTGTTAAATATATATTTCATAAAGGTAGATGCATGAACTGGGTTCAATTTTTCAGATAATTAGTCCCTGAAGTGTACTATTAGTATGTATACATATCAGTATTATTCTATACACATCCATATGCCCACAGTTAAAATGATTGATGATGTTCAGTGCTTATGGAGATAAGAACAATAGGATATCATGTTTTGTGAATATAAGATCATAAAATCACTTTGGAAAGTGCTTTAGGAAACTTCTCATATGATTGAACAGATATTTTCTGTGTGACACTGCAATTCTTTTGAAGAGAAGAAATTCTATGTCCACATATTGCTTCTCCTTGAAATTTCATTGTAGCAGCTTTTTTAATAAACTGTAAAATGAAACGAAGTCAAAATTTCTAATATTAAATGTCTTAGTTAGGGTTTTATTGCTGTGAAAACACACCTTGGCAGAGACCATGGCAACATTTAATTGGGGCTGGCTTACAGGTTCAGAGGCTTAGTACATTATCATCATGGTGGGAAGCACGATGGCATGCGGGCAGACACAGTGCTGGAGAGGTAGCTGAGGGGTCCACATCTTGACCCACAGACAACAGGAAGAGAGTGAGCCAGGAAGCCTGGCTTGAGCTTCTGAATCCACTCAGTCTTCCCCTAGTGACACACTTCCTCCAACAATGCCACACTTTTTAATTAGTACCACTCTCTATGGACCTATGGGGGCCATTTTTATTCCAACCACCACAACCAGATAATGGAAACCCAATAGTGAAGAACCGCACATAATACTTTAGTGTCTAAAACTCAGATTTGGAGATCCCAGGTTCCCGATACTCACAGACTTGTTTTTAACGTTCTATGAGTAGTTTCTAGGAAATTAAAATGCCCAATTGTTTGAAGATATCTGTTCTATAATTGTTACTTCACATTGTAGTGCCTGGTTAGCAGATCTTTGTTTTCCTTCACATACCACATCTGAAGCTGGGCGTTGGTGAACAGCCAATGGCCATCAGAGCCATCAGTTAAACAACCTATTAGCAACCGAGTGTTGCCAACAACCTGTCTAGTGAGGCTAAATGTGGACTCTTCTTAAATTCAGTGACTTGTGAGAAGTCTTCCGTCAAAGAACACATGGAAACCACACCCAGATTCCTGACCAACCCCCAGTTACTATTCTATAATAATTGTTCATTGTTTTAAGACATTATGGTGCTGATAATGGTAGGAAATAATAAATATACTCACCAGTAATAAGGAATGATCCAAAGATGAATACCCTTTGTTGGCTTTATAACAGAAAAAAGTCACCACAGATTTCACAACTTCAAATGAAAGCAGTTCGTTTATTAAGCGAGGGTACAATACGTCAGATTCTCAAGCACAATGTAACAGTTCACAGCACAGGTGTTACCCCATTGCATCCAAGGTGAGGCCTGGGTTGTATTCTCATCTGACTCAGATGTAATGTCTAAGTCCACATGCTTGTTGAGAGAATTCTACTCCTTGTACTGTGACACTAACGTCCCAGCTTTCTTGTGGTTGTCCCTTGACGTTTCTCTCAGCTCTTGAAGCATACGTAGGTTTGTCCTGCCACGAGGACTTTTCTATAACATGGATTGTTTTTTTCTCCCGAGCTTTGAATAGCTCCAATTCTTTCTAAATGTTTACTTACTCACCTAGAAAAATTGCCCAAACTTGAAGTTTTAAGGAATTTAAACTGCATCTGAAAATTATCCCTTTATGGTAGCATATAAGTAGATGTTTGCTTGAGTATTAAATAGAAAGTAAATACAATAGTAAACAAAAGGTCAAGTAATAAAAAGAAAGTCTGTGGTCCGGTCCGGCATTGGACTTTGTCTGGAAAGAGACAAAAGAACCCATTTGTTTACCTTGGTATTGTTGATAGTAATATAGTAGTAATATAGATCTACAGATCTGATAGACTCTTGAAACTATATACTTAAACTGTGAACAGTATACTATATTTAAAATATGTGCCATAATAATGTGTTAGAAATAATGAATAAACAAAATAAACAACAGCCAGCCATGAAATCTTTCCCTCATTTTTTCTTCACACTCTGACAGAACTGCTCAAATCTGATCTCACCAACAAACCTAGATGCAAAAGAATTTATCAAGTCTACTTTATCTTCCATATTTTATTCCTGCTTCTTAGTAAAGTGAGAACACCAGCAAACAACTAAAGTAAAAGTGTTTTCTCTCATTCTTTCAGGTCATTCAGTGTCTGAACAAATGAATTTAACATATACATGTACAAGTTCACACACATGTCCATGTATACCCCAACTGTAGGCACAAGCACTATGCTCAGAGACAGTAAATCATAACTCATTAAAATAAGCATTAGTGAATTATAATTGATTAAAAAATAAACAATTTTCCTGATTGTACCTATGTATACAGAAATCTCTTCTTGGTAATGCAAAGAGAATCTAAACTTTCCACTATTCCACAGGCTAAGTGGCAGCGGCCTGGTCTTTAGTCCTGAAATTCAGTAACAATAGATAGGACCTCTGTAGGTCAATACCACTAGAGGGATTGCTGCTTTCTAGTTTAAGATTAAACTCTAGTTTTGAAAATCAGCAATGAAACCTATTCTAGGATCATATGACTCTCAATGAGGTAATTTTTTAAGAGAATGACTGGTGCACACATCCTGAAGGAATCTTGAGAGTAATGAACTGTCCTTTCTCATGTCTGGATCAGCAAAATTTACAAAGCAGAGATTTCTTTCATAATATCTATTTGAATAACAAGGGTGGAGTGGAGAAAGACATGAATCAATTATTCTCAAGGCCAGATAAACCTCTGGGATTAAATAGTTTTTTTCTTCTAGTCAAAACCACATGCACTTAATTGCAAAAGAATGGAATGAAATACACAAATTAATAGGGACTTTTCAGCCCATCTGGGAAGTGTTCATGGATGAGGAGGGGCAGAAGCCACCTCTTTAGAACCCCTGGCACAATAAATTATATAAATAGGACGAAAAGCAATATTTAAGCAAGTTGTCAATGTTTCCTGATTTGTCTCTGCAGTACAAATTACACCCAGAGAGAAAAACTTTTAATTGAGGCAGTGTTGTGGGGAGATGTTCTGCGTTCAGTTTTTTGTCAAAGCTAGAGACACAAACCTTTATCAACCAATGTCCACAGAGTGCATTCCTGACTTAAAGACAACTTTTCTGAACTTGATACCCATGTTTCAGTGAAGAATTAGAAAACAATAATTAAAGACAAAACAAAGCAAAACAGACAAACATTTCAGGTTTCGTATGCCAGTCAGGGCAATTCTTTTGTACTACGTCTGAGGTGCGATTGCTTCAGTAGAATAGGAACCGTGCACGGATCTCCCAGATTGCCAGAGTCAGGTTCACTTTTCCTGAAAGTTAAAACATATAAAGTTTGTGCTTGATTTCATGAAAATTCGGCAGACAACGAATTTTTTTAAAAATAAAGCTTGGGGCTGGT
This sequence comes from Alexandromys fortis, assembly GCF_014885135.2. NCBI lineage: Eukaryota > Metazoa > Chordata > Mammalia > Rodentia > Cricetidae > Alexandromys > Alexandromys fortis. The sequence goes on from NW_026067944.1 coordinate 4,818,619, forward strand.
GAGATGGCTCAGAAAGAGCAAAGTGGTTGCTGACAAGTCTGCAGATATGAGTTTGATCTATGGAACCCCTATGATGGAGAAAGAACAAATACCCCCAGGTTGTGCTCTGAACTCCACATGTGCATCACAGAATGCAGTCTTGGCTGTACATACAATATATGTCAATTAGAATAAGTTAATTTATTAAGTAATGATATTCCTGGGCCATGATTAGGATGATGGGCTTACTGCTGAGATTCAGAAGAAAAGTCTAGGTTTCTTGTGTGTGTGTGTGTGTGTGTGTGTGGTGTGTTTAAACCTACTTCATGATTGCAAAGTGATTGCTCCAACTGTCTGGGCTGATGGTAATGGTCCCTTAAATTTATTGTTTATTTTTCAATAATGCTTCCCTAGGATGCACATCTGGAGGAGTCCACTGTTAAGAATTGTGTCGTATAACTAAATTCACTTCCACTGTAGGCTACCAAAACAGGGTTTCTGGTGGCCACATTTCTACAAGATTCACACAGCTGCTCGCCAAGTGTTGGGTAAGTTCTGAGCAAGTGCCGCAATTCATACTATTGTTAGTGATTGTCACAGACAAGGTCTCCAATGAGGTTTCCATCTACTATCCAAATTCAATCCACATACTAAAATTTGCTAACTTACATTCAGCTTCTATGAATAATCTCAGTAGTCTTTACTCTGAGAACTGTAACAACACAAGTATTATGTTCATAGGTTTTTGATTGCTCTAAACAAGTACTGAGTAGTTTCGAAGTTATTATTAATGTGTAATCTTATTTGAAATTTTAAAGACTTGTTATGAGTTTTAACTGTGAACCATTTTATAGAACTACTAAAGATTTAATAGTCAATTCTGCTTAATGTATTTTCATCAGTGTTTACTAGCCATCATTACTCTGTCGGACCAATACTAAGGACACCAAAAAATAAAACTAAATTGTTTTGTTCACTGATACAAATGTAAACAGGTGAGCACATGTTAAAATGATGGAAGATATGCTCAAATTAGAACATTGCATGATGGAAGGAGCAATTCTATCAGGATACAAGGGAGACAAATATATTATATCCAAGTTTGGTGAGGTAAAATCAGGATCTGTCCCTTGTTTACTCGTTTCTAGTCTATTTTCTTCCCTCTAATAAAATGAAAAATAAATACAATTAATTATAAATAATTAATACATAATAATGTAATACAACTCTGTATTACTCAGAGCCATCTTGAGAAATGCATTGTCAGGTTGTTTGTCATTGCGTGAAAATCGCAGATAGTGCTTCCACATACCCACATGCTACGACATGTTTATACACCTAAGTTATACAATACATACTAGCATATGTGTGAAGTATACTTTACCAAGATAGTGTCATGTGGATTATACAACCAGAAAAATTAAAATTTTCAATGAGCAAGATTCTTTCAATAAAGGTTAAGCTTATTCATAAGACTAGGAGTCTTAATTTTAATGAATCATTTGATATTCTGCTATCTCTTCACAGTTTGTTATGGGTTTCATAAATACAGAACACCACACAATATGTTTATGCCTGCTAATAAACAAATAGCAAATGCGTGATATGAAAAGTTGTTATTCTTCAAATATGCTGTTTTCCATGTCGATCTTAGGATATAAAACTCCTATTGGTCTTTGGTACAGGTATTTGAGAATGCGTTAACTACTTCAGAACTGCATGTACCATAGAATGATGGTCCAAACTGAAAACATCCTGCAACACGTGGTTGAATTTCGTGATAGTCACAGTATCTAGTATTTGTTCAGGGCTAGAGAGGACGTATTGGGGGGAGGTGTGGACACATATATGTATGCGTATGGTGTAGGAAGAAGTCAGAGATCACTGTCTGGTGTGGTCGTGTATGTTCTGGCAGTGTCTCCTTGGGCCTGAAACTTTGCCTGAACTTTGGGTGTCATCCTCATATCCTCATCCTTACGTGGCAAACACTGCCACCTGAGCTCTCCCCTGAGTCTTTGAACTGCATGCTATTGAAGTATGTACCCTTGTTTCATACTTAGGGGAGAAAAATCTCACTGATTGTGGCTTAGGAAGTGCTGCCCCACCCCCTACAGTCCTGACCTTCACCTTTCAGCTCTAGGTGCTACCTCCAAACTGAATCCTTTCTGCTAGAGAATACTACATGTTTTTTTTTTTTAAAGTATTAGAATCCTTTCAAATACCATCATGCCATTTGTTTTTCTTAAAGTATCCCTCTAAGTTGAAATGAGAGCCACTTGATGTGGGTCCCATGACATTAAACTTCCCTAGTCACACAACTAACAAGTTAGGTAATAAATTTGAACCCCCTAACATGGTTTTTCCTTTTCACTTGTCTCGCATGTTCTTCCAAATGCTCCCTGCACATGCCTGCTGGCCGTCTACAGTTTAAATACACTTTTGACCAGTTTTGAGTTGCCAAGGGATTTCTCTTTCTCTCGTCTAAAGACTGAGCAGTTATTCTAGAATTTTTTGAAATTGAACCTCAGCACTGACAATCTTCAACTTCCTATTAGTATAAATATAACACATGTTTTAATATTCCAGGACTGGCCAGTTTAGAATTTACTCATGTTCTCAGCACTCCCTGAAGAACAAAGCCGACAGCACATGTTTCAGCTCCTTCCTTCCAGAAATTAAGAGTTTATTTTACTTCCATTAGCTCATCTTTTGTGACAATTGTTTCCTTAATGTCTTAAACACTGCCCCACAGTTAATGTATTTAATAAGCCAATAACAGACATACGTGCACATAATGTAGCTGACTGCTCAAGACTAGAAATGTACGACGAATGTAGTTTTGAATGAATAAGTGTAGTCAACACAATGCAGAATGAAAAATTAGGAAAACTGTCAAAAAGACACCCAAACAGACAACCAGTGAAAATCAGGATGTTCCTGGAACTTCACACATTCCTGAGAGACATGCATATCCATTATGGAGCAACAGTGAGTTTCTTTGGGCTTGCTAAATATCAAAAAAAATTAAATATGAGCTATTTACACATTTTAGAAGATTTTACATGAATAATAATCTGTGCTGTCAGGCATGGAATTAAACCCCAGACTGATCCATCTGTACACATGAAGGTAACGTTTAATTCTGTGGGCATCTTTCATTGGGGCACTAATCTCATTCATGAGGTCACTGCTCCATGGCCTAATCATCTCTCAGAGGACACACTGCTGACAACAATAACTCCAGTGTTATTTATAATAAATATATATTTCTTTATATAATTGGGAATGGAACTGTTTGGAAAATAGCTACTAAAACACTGGTAAGAATAAAAAATAGCACAAGGATAGAAAAGGCATTGCATATATCCAATTATTCTTATAATGATCCCCACAAGAGAAACCCCGATATGTTAAAATTGAAATCAGGTATATAGAGGTAGAGTTCTTAACTATCAATTAGACTGCTAGTCAAGTTAGGTAGGAATCAGTCCCTTAAGAACTGGTCCACATTTGAGACCATAAGACAGAACATGGAAGTCTTAGATGAATGCTTGGCCTCCTCCACAGCCCAGTTTCTCATTATTATCCTCCAGAATGATTGTTATCTATTCCGCATATAATTTTCTATTTTGCATATAACTTTTGCTTGAAGTCAGAATTTAGTGACTACCAAAGCCTCTAAAACACGGTTTCTTTCCTTTCCCAAAGCCCTCCCACGTGTTCCACCAAACTTCACTATGTTAACTCAGAGAATGTCTTGCTTTGAAAGACCCAATTTGGCTATTCTACAAAACTTCTCGTGCATAATTTCCCCCTTAGGGACTGTAGAAGAAATAAAGTCTGGGTTTTAATTTCTAATGTTTAGTTAGCTTTAATGACATTGATTTATCTGAAGCTCAGAAGTGAACCTGCTGTCTCTCTGCCTTGCAAGGGCTAAAGCAGGGCACCCCATACACTGGTTTCAGACAACCTGGCAAGGGTCCTGTGAGAAAATACTGTATGCCAGGTTCATGCTCACTTGTTCACAATTTCATAATTTAGTTCTCTGAATAAAGAAAAATGTCAAGCTGAGACAGGGTAATATTAGAGAAAGCTAAGCAAGAATGTTTAGCAGAAATTTTTGGTATTAGGAGCATCATTCCAGTATCACACAAAGACCATTTGAAAAGCCAAGTTTTAAAGTGAGACATACAAGTCTGGGTCTACAACAAATTCTGACAGGATTTCACACACTATCAGAAAGGTTCTTTTCTCTTGCTTGGCTCCCCCACAGTGGGAGAGGGGACAAAGCCAATGCCCCAACCTCTCTGCACTTAGGGAGCCACTTTGACCCAGTTCCAGAAGCCCAAGGGCTGTCCTTAATTAGCATTGTAATTTATATTGCACAATTATGCAAATTGGGTACATAAACAAAATTATCCTTTCAGTTTGGCTTTGCCAGCAACCGATAAGAAAAAAGACAACAGAATACATTTGCTTTAACGCAATGCACCATTTCTTCATTTGTTCGTTCTTTTGTTTCAGTCTTCCACCTCGCTCTGGGGCTTTCGTTTTTTTCTTTCTCCACACTGTTTTTTTCTTTTATGATGTCTATTTCTTCCTTTATCTATACTTGTCTCTTTTTCCTTGAGAACTTTTCCGTCTCATTACTTCTCCCACTGCGATTCACAACCCTTTAGGTCATTCCTTTAGTGCCTGTAGTAGTTTTCTTTTCCTTTTTGCTCCCAAAGTGTCTCTTTTCTGCTGATGTTCCATCTATGTGGTGCCATTCTCCCCTAATCAGTTTGACTTTCTTTTAGAGCTGAGTGATGCTGCTTGCTGGCTATCTAGCAAACACCCTCAGGATGCAATCATGCTTTCAGTAAGAAAAGCTGAGAAGAAGTATGGCAAATAACAAAACTTGGAAGATAGGAGATTTGAAAACACAAAGCTTAGTAAATCAAACTGGAAACCTGTACCTCCAAGCAATGTGCAGCATTCAAGGAAGTATTAAGTCACCAGGTGATCAGTGTTTAAATCAGCATAACAAAGACTATTTACTAATACGCGATCACATTCCAATTGGGCCAATTCCTTTGGATGGCCTTAAAGTTACAAACAAGATCATAAATAACAAAAATATTGCAAATTAATAGAAAATGTTAGAAAGGGGCTGTATTTGCAGGAAAGGTTATTACGATGATTGACAGTATGTGGGGATGAACTGCTAAGGGCATTTCTAACAGAGGTGCCTCAGCAGACTGGGAAAGAAAAACAAACTGTGCCTTGCTTTATCTGCCCAGAACCATGTCTCCCATGGGGAAGTATTCCCTTTCATTCCACAGCCCCCTGGCTTCAGCAACATCAGTCAAATTAAAACATAACCCAAGGGGCACCCTGCCTAACTATGGCAAATCATAGCATCTTCCCTCCGGCTATAACTTTTTTTCCATTTTGAATAACATTCAAATGCCTTGTAGAACCTTCAACATATATTTTTAGTCCCGATTTTGCTGTCTTTAACCCACCCATCTCTTTCCTATTTGCTTACTAGATTCTAGTTGTAGTGGTGTCTAATACTCTCGCTCACATCTTTTGTCCTTTGATGCTGCTGGAGACTGAACTCACAGGACACACATACCAGACAAGGGCTCTAACACAACCATGGCTTAAGGTTTTCTGTGACTTTTGATAGCTGTTTTATTCATGTTATCTGGGTTTCTAGTCACATTTAATTTAACAGACATCTTCCCCTAAATCTCTATCTAATGTTGACTTATACTCAGCCATTCTGCCACTTGCTGTTTTCATTTCGTAGTATTAAATGTGCGTCTGTGTACTATATTTCTATATGTAACTGCCTATAAGATATTTATCACATATTTTATCTACCTATTATGTGACTCTCCCCAATCAAGAGAATGTCAGATCCTGTCTGTCTTGTTGCCATATCCCCAGTGCCCAAGATAGTGTCAGATACAGAAAGCGTTCTCAAGATACCCTTAACTTAAGGAAATGGATTTATGACTACTAGAGAACTGGCCATGACCTAAATCTAGACAAGTCTTTTGATTTAAATCCATAACCTGTTAATTTTATAAATAAATACCAGCAAAGTCCTGTTGCTCACAGTAACTGCCTTCCCATCTTGTGAACTTAAGTGGCCTAGCTAGTGAGGGGTAAGTGATGAGGGGAGAATGTGGTAGAAGCCGAGATAGAACACAAGCTCGATCAGTCTTATTAACTGGTTCACCATGATCCGGAGTCCCAGTTGTATTGCTGGTTTTGGTTTCTGTAAAGACCTCCAGGGCCCTTTCTGTAAATTTTGACTTTACTACTACGTGTTGGGTTTCAGTGTGTTCAATAGTAAGAATAACATCAATCAACATAAAAAACAAACAACAAACAGCGTATCAGTATGCTTGATACTAAACAAGGGAATAAAACTGGTTTTCTGAGTCATTTGCCTGTTTCATGGAAAAATGAATTCTTTATGTTTTCACATTTTAGCTTCCTTAATCAAAGCAATGATGAAAATAAATAAAGGAAAGGAAAGGTTGCAGGGATAGTACAGGCTACATGACAGGCGTGGGCAATAGCAAGCTGCAAGGGTTTTATGCATGATACTTCATCTTAAGAAAGTTCCTAACTACGGCATTTTAATTGTTATTTCCAAGCCCAAACGGAAACTGGTTTTTCAACTGTCAGTTCAAATCTATTATTCTTGCTGTATGTGGTATATCCTGCATCCTGGTTTATTTTAGAATGTTTTCAAAATGTTTTAAATTAAGTGTGTTTAGATTTCCTTACTGAACTCTATTACAATTTATATCCATGAGTATAACATCTGGAGAGTAGCATGGATTGGGTAATCTTTGTGAATAAAGCATGAAGTAGCATTTCTGCCCCTTGATGTGGGTCTAAATCCTGATGTCTACTCTCTGGGTCCTGTTGATTACTTCTATTCTTGCCCATGTTACCACCTGGCTGAACCACAACTGGAAAGGTGAGTGGGGAGGGGATGAAGGGTATCTGGTGCAAAAAAAGAAATTTCTTTTCCAAGACCAGTCATGGTAAAATCCAAAGAGTAATGATCACAAAAAAAAAAAAAAAAAAAACACAATTTAATAGAAAAAGCATTTATTTTCTAAAATAAAACGTAATAGATAATTTATAAAATGAAACTAAGACAAATAAACAAGACACTCCAAATTTGTGCAATTGAAAGCAGACTATTGATTAAAACAACATTTTAAAATACCTTTCCTAAGTTGAGCCAAAATTGTACTTTAGATGTTTCTAGGAGGCAGGATGAATTTTGTGGTGGACGGCAAGTTTTTGGAAGAAGTTTTAAGGAAAGGAAAGCATGTAAGACAGAGAGACTGGATAGTTTCTATTAGAATCAATCAGGGTAGATTCACTGGATTTGCATAGAATCTGTGAAATTTTGTGTGTAGAAATAGATCATACCATATATAAGTATATATAGTTACTGTCTTTCCAACTCATGTATAAGGTTAAGGGTAGGTGGAATTTTGGTGGACTTTCAAGATTCAGGTTTTAAAAACTGTATTGGAAAACAATCTCATTCCAACTTCCTGAAAAATATAAATTTAAGAAACATATGTAGAAATACTTGTGAAACTACTTATTTTCCATTTTCCCAAGATTAAATGATTATGAAAAGAGAATATTTGGGGAGACTATGATAAGGATTAGGCTTTCCATGCATTCCTATAGTTACTACCTTGTTTCCTTCATAATATTGTATGGATAATTAAAATCATCTACATTTTATTCTAGATACACAACACATTGCTCTATTAGGGGGTTTCTTGTTTATTTGTTTGTTTAGATACACAGTTTCTCCTTGTAACCACCCTGGCTGTCTTAGAACTTGCTGTGTAGACCAGCCTGGTCTTGAGCTCACAGATTTCTGCCTGTCTCTGCCTCCCCTCGTGCTGTGGATTAAAGATGTGCACCACCACTGCCCAGCCTGGCCAGAAGTTATTTTTCAACAGCTTGTGTAAAGTATATTTGTTATAATTTACTAGAACTTTGCAACTACCTTCTTAAATAAGATTATCACTATATCATATTTTTTAATTTTCCATGTATTTACTTTGCCTTTTTCTAATAATAATATTTTGTTTTGTGCTCTTATTTACAATTAAACATTTTCTTACAAGATTTATTTATGTAACTCATTTGATGATTTATAAAATCTACAAAATTAAATGTATATTCATTTGACATTCTCTCCTATTTTATAAAATTTAAATTCTTGATTAAGACTTAATCTGAATATAATAAACACTAGTGCTCATGAATTTGTCTCTGAAAATATTGGCAATATGCCACTGTTGAAATGTGGTACTGCAATGTAATGTGATATTTCTAATTTGCTTACAACTATGGTTTTAGTTTCCCACAAGCTCCAATAATTATTAAGGCAAATGGTTTTTCTATTTAGTGTGCTTTTGTTTTATTGTTTCTTTTAAATATTTTGGAGGAGCCTCTTTATACACATACAAAAAAAAATGCCTGTAATGTTAAATTATGACCATATGCTGCTCCTGCAATTTCTGGGTTTAGTTTTATTTTGGCATATTTTGAGAATGAACAATACATGCTTGAAAGAATATAATTTCTATTTATAAGGTACAAATCTTACAAACATTTCTCCACAGTTTTTCCTTTTTAAAACTATTTGATCTGCCCATGATGTGGTAGCTATTCATCTTGTAGCACTTCATATTTGTTTTATGTTTTATTTCCATTCATATTTCTGAGGGAGACATCTAATTACATTCTCTGCATTTGTATAGCCTTCTTAGGATGAGTGGCACACTCAGCCCTCCCACTTAAAATGTAAATATTGCTGTACCTTTTATTTTTCTCTTTCTTTTCTCCATAGCTAAAGGACGACTCCATTTTTCATCATTATAATTTATATATTACTATCAAATGTACCTGTAAAACTTTTAAAAAGTTATATATTTTTTCAATAATGCTCATATCTCTATCCATTTCGTAAGTATATTATCAATGATTACGTAGACGTGCCTTCTCTTTAGTACTCAGTGAATTCCTGTTCCTTAGCCAGGGCTTGGAGCCTCTCTTCGATCCCTAAGAGATCTTAGGAAACCATAACCTAAAACATGAGAGAGACAGTAAGAATTGGAATTAATTGAAACTGGCCACCGTAATGAACACTGCTTCGTAAGCACTTCTTTCTTACCACTATGATTATGACAAAGGCATCGAATGATTTCACTATCATCTTCTAATTTCCACATAGGCAGAATGACACAAATATGTGCTAACGTTGGGGAAGACATCTTTTTACCATGTGCTAGCACCCTTAGAGTACACGACACAGACATCCACTTCACTGTTACTACTATTATAATATTGTAATTACCATTTTAGTGCATTCACCTCTAAATAACTGTTAACGTTGTTCTCAAACTCGGCCACATAGTACGATCCTAAAGTGGCTTCTTAAAAGAGCCTAATGACCTGGCTATACACCAGGCCAATTAGACCCAGATTTCTCTGGTTGAGACTCAGGATTTATTTTCTAAAGACCTTCATGTGACTACAGACTAGAGCCAAGAATAAGAGCACAATAAAGTTAAGGAAGGCCAAAGCCCCAGTTTTGTTATGCAGTGGCCATGGTCCTCAGCAATTCAATGCAAGAAAGACATTTTCTGGCTACATAAAAAGTGGCCTGGGAAAAAGCTTTCCTTGGGACTGGTGAACAACATCAGAATGATTCAAAAACACTTGCAGAGTTGCAATAACGGTTTCAGGATTTGCAAGCAGCAGATGGGGGCTGGAGCGTCTAGCTTGGCTTCAAGGTGAGGGCAGACGAGAGACTGTCAGAGAGCTCAAACCAAAGCAACTTGGAAAATTAGCTTAGATTCCAATATTTGAAAACTAGGAATTCAGGTTATTTGACAAGTTTGGTTTGCACTCTTATATTTAATATTGAAATCTTACAATATTATCTTTATTTTTAGAGAAGATTATCATGCAGACGTTTCCTGGTCTTATATAAGAGCTCAGAATATCAAATTTTTCAATTTTTTGTTAACTATGTAAAACCAAAGAATTATTCTCTTTTAAAATGGCCTTTTAATAGCAACTATTACTATAAAAATTTGTGTTTCTGAATGCTTTTTCATGTGTATACAGATACATGTGTGTGGATACATGTGTTCTTGCATGTGCATGTATGTGGAGGCCAGGGAACAATGTTCTCAACTTTCTGCCCCCGGCACTGTCAGCCTTAATTTTAAAAGCAGTATCTCATATTGGTCAGAAAGCCCCTAGGTAAGCGGGACTGGTTGACCAGGTGAGCCCCTGGACTCTGTGGTCTTTGACTTCCCAGTATTGGGATTTCAAGCATGTACAACTATTCTATTTGGGAGACGGGGCATTAATTGATGTTTTACATTTTCTTAAACTGAAAACTGATTAATTTTCATTCAGTATATTCTAATTATGGTTTCTCCTCTCCCTGTTTTTACCAGACCCTCTCTACTTTCCCACTCAAATCCACATCCTTCCTTTCTCTGCCTCTCATTAGTCAGCAAACAGGCTTCTAAAAGAAATTAAATAAATAAATCTAGAATAGGACAAAAGTAAGCAAACAAACAAAGCCAAAGAAAAAAACACAAGAAACACACAGACACAGATACACACATTACATACACAGAAACCCCATAAAACACAAAATCAGAAACCCTAATATATAAGCAAAATATCAGTAAGGTTAAAAAAATTCCCCAGAAAAAGTATTATGAATAAAAGAGCCTGCAAAAACAACTCTGAGTCCTCTTTGTGTTTTTCATCTACTGCTGGGCATGTGGCCTGCCCTTAATGAAACTTAAGGCCAGACTTTATTTCTTTTTAAAATGTGGATTCTGTGCATCAAACTCCAGTCCTCTTGGTTGTCAGGCAAGCTATTTACAACTGAGCTATCTCTCTAGAACCCTACTCTAAAAATTACAGTGTTTGCTTTGAGATAAGAAACCTAAGAGGACCAGCAAGATAGCTCAGCAGGTAAGAGCTATGGCTACCAGGTCTTACACTCTGAGTCTCTGGAACCCACCCAGTAGGAGGAGCAAACTTACTCCTTCCCACTGCACTGAGCTAGGGCATGTGCATCCTCACATACACACTATGCACAAACGCAATAAATAAATGGCATTTTGAAAAGAAAGTGAAAAAAAAACAAAAAATAATAAAAAGAACCTCTATGTGGAACTTGTAATAGCGTTTTGATTGCATGCTTTTTCCTCAACACACGATGAAGGGAAAAACTAGCTAATCCATCCAAGCTAGGGCTAGCACTTATTTTTCAACAAAGGGAGCCAGATAATTGCTTACACATGATAAGAATCACAATTCCACTGAGGTATTTTGATACACAGTTTGTTGCACAGAATTAATCAATTCAGTAAACATACTGAGACATTCTATAAAAGAGATAAACTCCAACAATTACAGCAGCAGGTTTTTGACATTTTCCTTTGCAAATAAATTCGAAAGGTAACAGCTGATAGCCTTGCTGTTCAGGCTACTGTTTACGAATGTCATGCTGTAAATATGCTTAATACGTATGAGAGACAACCTTAGTTATATTTTTGAAGATAAATTTCTTCATAGAATACCTGTAATGTGAAAGTATCATTTGATTTAAAAGTCCAAAGCAGAGTGGAACCTTGACATTTTGACATTTTACCTTATAGAAGCAGACACTATAACTTATGTGTCCTCAGGACTTCCACACTTTCCCCCATTCTCAAAGAGTCCACTGCCAACAAGAAACTTAAAATGCAAAGTCTTAAGCTCTACCCACACCGCTGAGTGAGAAATTCTCAGGTTTGGGTCCAGATATCTTTGACTTTCACAAGTTCTTCCTGTGGTTTTAAGATGTTATAGTTAAGGATCTCTGACTTGGTAGGCTCACTTGACTTACAGTGTATAGAAAATGATTCGCTGTAGTAAAAATAAATGTGTTCACAGGAAGTTCGTGACAGTCTTGCATCATCTTCCGACACACACTGAAACCATCTGCAATCTCTTACATTTGCTTTCCAATATTCTTCCAAGCAGCTGAGTATTGGATTTCACGTGTGCCTTACTTACCTCATTGAGATAATGTCGCTATAATGATCTCACTCATATGTTGCATAATTAGGCCTAATATCTCTCTAATGAGATACACCAGGCTATTTGGAAGCAGCTGTTTTGTCGTGGATAGCAAAGGGCACTCTATGATAAATTTTGCAAGGCACTCAAGAAAAGTAAAAGTGGTTCTTTCACATAAATTACTTGTATTTTGTCATGAGAATCTACTCGTCTTTTGGATTGGTATTACTATTCACAAAAATAGAAAGGACTGGGCATATCAACTGGCTTTGGCAGGAAATGGTACACCTAACTCAATTATATTAAAGAATAAGAACTCTGCACACTAAGAATGTAGAGCAGGTTCATTCAACATCATTGGTTATTTATATGAAAGATTAAAAAGTTATATGATATATAAGGGAGAATATTTTATATGGAAATATTTATTTTTGAATATAGTTATTTTAAGAAAAAGTGATTGTTAATATTTTGGCACATATATTCAGTAACTGTTTATGTATGTTCAATAAATATGATATGGAAGTATCGATACACACAGAGCTTATTTCATTGGTTTATTCATTTCATGTAATAATATCCATGTGCATTTTTTTATCTAGATAAATACACAATAGACACATTTAGGGAACAGTGCTAACTGCACAGAGGCATAGCTATCGGTTGACATTCACTGGGAGTTTCATCTCCTTGATCAATGTAAATACATCTCTACCCATCTAAACTGCATTTGTTGGCAGTGAAACTAGAGTATTCAGCGTTTCATAAAAGTGTGGTGAATTAATGGATAAGGTTACCTCTTCTCCCTGCAGCCTGAGTCTCTAACAGAAGGGGATATTAGGGGAGACAAACCAAACTGTGGTGCTTAGGGACTCCCTTGATTCTGCCTGTCACTGCTTTTTTTTAAAACCAGCACAAGGCCTCAGGGGAGTCTGGCTGTTCTGGCCTCCCTCAGCCAGCCAGACGGTAACGGCCCACTGCTTTTATTCATTACTTTGAATGTAATGCACTAAATTTAACAAGTAACACACTCAGCGGGAATTTATTGCCCTTTTGCAGCATGATTGCAAGGTGGGATATGGATATGGATTCCAATTACTGTTGACAGCCAGATAAGAATAAAGCCTTTCTATAATTATGAGCCGAAGTTGATATTTTAGCAAAGTGAAAATAAATAAATAAATGTCTCGGTACTATTTGTAGAAAATATTCATTCCTGGATTTAGAAAACTCTCCCTGTTTATATAATAGAAGCATTGCAATTAAGTTAAGCAATAATAAAATAGCAACACATAAAGGCAAAGAGCTTTTGTGAAGCAGTAATCTTTGAATACAAACACTTGCAGAGAGCAGATGTACAATAGCAAGGAGGAGTAACGACTTTCAAATATTAACTTATGAATGGGCACAAACAGGACTCTTTAAAATAGATTTAATATTCAGTTGGAAAAATCTAATCCATATGTTATTGCTATTCCAGCAGTTAACTACAGATACAGATTTAGTAATACATAATAGAGTGATTTTTTTTCTAAAATGATGCCTTTATGGTTTCATAGCTGTAATTCTGGAGTTGGCTGACTAAATATTGTTGGCATATAGATATTTATGATGGACCTTAAAGTCCTTGAGTTGAAACAGGAGAATGAAAGGAGCCAGAATTATTAAGTCACTTCAGGCAAAGGTTTGTTGTTATAATTTGATTTATTTATAAAGGCCATTGAAGCACAATAAATGTGGAAGGATAAAAGGGAGAAGATAGGATTTTATTTTACCACATTGCATATGAATGAAAAATGCTGCCTAATGTATGGAATATGAAAACAAAAGGGACAGTACCCTCCTTCACTATTAGCTAAAATGACCAAATTGAATTATTGCAGCAAGAGAAGCATGAGCTAATGGTAAATGGTGAACTCCATTATAATACAGAATCATATTCTGGGCTTAAGCATCACTCGCTGTGACCTTGAGACCTTTGTTTAATCTCTCTTAGCCTGTTTCTTCAACAGTAACACATGCACAGTGAATCTAGCTGCCTATGTGCCTATAATAACATGAAATAAAACTAGAAATTTATTTAAGACAATGATGGACAGTAAATAACAAATATTAAAATTTTTATGTCCATTTGCATTATTTTAACCTGATAAGTATTTTAAAAAGTAATTTAAAAAAAGGCAAGAAAGTAAATGTAATCTTCCTTTTACAGCTTACTATGACTTAGCATAAATTTGAGCTCAGACCCTTCATTGTACAAATTGGACATTTGAATTTGTTTGAACCTTTTCACAGCAAAGGTTTATTATATAGTCCTGTGATATTAAATTACAATTATTAACATATCTAATATTCAACATCAGTCTAATGATACCTGCATTTGTGAAAATTTTGGGAAAACAAAGAAAATGAATATGCTTATATATGTCTTTACAACTTAGCACATGGTCTCATACACCAAAATATGGAGATACGTGTTTATTAGGGGTCTATACATACAGCAAATGAGTACTAAAATTACTAATTGTTTCTTTAAAGACCACAAAGCAACCAATTTTTAGAAGTAAAGTGTACAAGGCAGATAACTGACAAACTGTGAGGGAAGCAGAGAAATAGTGAGGTTAAAGGGCTTTCCTCTTGAGAATGGTGGCCAAATCACAATTTGGGTATTACACAGTGTGTATCTGAAAAATCATCTTTGTGATGTCACAGAGTTATCCACTTCCTTTGAAAGTCTTGTGGAACTTAAATCTTTTAACCACTAGAGTGCTGAGGTAAGTTTGTCAATGGAGGCATAAAGAAGTATTTCTATGACAGTGTTTACCAACTGATATTTTGAGGGCTCACAAGACTAATAAAGATAAAGAAAACTCCTAAATAACATGACTTCCATCAACTTTATGGAGTTCCAGCATACCAATGGACTAGTTAACAGGAATAACTAGTTAATAGGAATAACTAGTTAACAGGAATAACTCTCAGCTATCAATCAAATATTATCCTACTGCGTTGTTTACGTTTCTCATTGTGGCAATAAAACATGTAGAGCTCAATAAAAAGCAATAAAAAATATTTGACAGAAGACGCTTCTTTAAAGTGGTTCAATTCCCCATGTCATGGAACTCATGGTGGTTTAAGTAGCTAGGTCCATGGCATCAGGAACTTGTGGTTATAGCTCCATGTTCAGATTGGGAAACAGAGAGCCAGGTCAGAAACAGAGAAGACCGGAACCCTCTGTATCTGTCTCCCAGGGATCCATTTTCTAGAGCTATATTCTACCTCCTAAAGTGTCTACTTCTGTTAAAAAGAAACCACCAGCTGTAGACCAAGTGTGAAACACATGAGTCCATGACATTTACATTCAAGCCATCTACTTTAGGTAGGAGTGGTATGATCTTGACCTAATGTTTTATTCACAAAGCATCATGTAAATGCATTTACACAGCCTTTATGCAGAGGCCTTCTTTTCATAATTAAAGAAGCATGGTCAATACATAACAGTTTTAAAATAAAAATTTAAATGCTTTAATTCATAGCATTGGAGGCAAAGTTCACGGCTAATCCATTCATTCATTTTTTTTTAATTCTTTCTCTCATTCATTTTAAAATATGGTGTTGAGAACTTTGTTGTGGCCAAGTGTTTGCTATCTTTGAAAATGGTGTGATGAGTAAGATGGATGATATTGTCCTCACTGGTGTTTACATTTTAGCAGATAGCATAGTCATGTAAGTACAATTTTCATCAGGGTTGTGAGCACCTACATGAGAATTTAAGATTATGCTATAAAGGAGGCCAGAACTGTCTCTTTAAAGGAAAGACTTCACAAATGCTAATTCAGTGTTCACAGCAGCGTACAGTTATCCTAAATGAAAAAAATAGAAGTATTCATTAAATAACAAATCTTACAACTATTAATCCAAGATCATCTGAGCCTGGATTCTTCACTTAATCAACTTGCTACAGAAGTCCATTTGTCTTTGTAAGGGAATATTGAGAATACACAAGAAAGAAAGGAATGCACTTGGGAGGAACCAAAGTTAGAAAACATCTAGGTAATCAGTCCTATAACATTCTTTTCCAAACTGAAGAATCACACACCGCAGTTTAGATATAATTAGACACATTCAATACAATAATAAAAAAAAAGCAGAAATGTTCAGCTACTCTAGAACAGAATTTCAATGTGTGGTTGATCTAAATTGTACAGTGACACTACAGATCAGAAATTAGATTCTTCCTAATTTACTCCGAAGGTATGAGAACATGTTTCACAACAAAACTTGTAAGGTAGTGTTTATAGTAAGTATATTCTACTTGTAGCAGTAATAGCTGGAAGGAACCCAGGTGTTTATTAATAAATGAGTTTTAAAAACGATGGAATATCCAGCCCATATATACATTTATAATCATAGGTTAACCATTAAATAATTATTCTAGGAGCAGAAGGAAAGGCCATTCTCAAGAGTATACAATTCTCAATTTGAATTTGAGGATAAAAAAAGTTCGGTGTAACAGTATTAGGCCTTTGGGCTTCTGAGGAGACAGCATAGAATGAATGGAAATGGTTATGCCAAGTCTATGTAAGGTTTCTTTAGATGATAGAGCTATTAAGGAGTTGTGTTTACAATTTTCAGTCTAATAAATTCTCTATGTGTTTCTCTTGGACAAAAGAGGTGACACAATGCATTTCAGTAACTGGACTAAGTTTCTGATGTTTTAAAGGATGCTGCTGTGACACAAGGCTTTCATGAGCCGGTATGATCAAAGAGCCATTTTTAATACAAAAACTAAGCTTTTGGCTAACATTTCTCCTTTAATATAATTGTTATGCATGAATTCTATCTCATCCTTCAGATATGATTTACTACAGTTATCTCATTTCACTGAAAATTAAACTCATTTTATTCATTGCACACTTTTGCTAAGCCAATTCACTTAGAATTTAGACTGGACACCCATTATTTCCAGATACAGAACAAAAATTTGTTTAGTATTCTGGACTTGCAACAACATGGATTATCTAGAGAAATACAGCAAATATTTATTTAGCTTCTAAAATTATATTTAATCTAATATTAAAAATTAGATTAATTAAATTAAACTAAAGTGTTTCAGCCAAGAAATTATCATGTTTGCACCAAACTGAATGTGTCTTTTTAGAGACTTCTTTGAGGGAATTTGAAATGGTGTCTGTCATTCATGATAGACTTTAAAATCACAGGTAGACGTTGTGATTTGAAAGTTTTTATCTTGAGATAGATGCAAACTAATAAACCATTTTTTTGATATTCTCGAATTTTTTTCACATTGTATTAATGGTATACTGTGAAGAGAGCATGAGCACTGCTTTCTGACCACCAAAGTAAAAACAGGTTGCTGAGAAAGAGTTTTCTGAATAGCTAAAGTGACCATAAAACATCATCATCAGGGTGGCCAGATTTCTGCCCTTATAAAACATTCATTCCTAGAGCAGGTGTTACAAACTGAGTTCAACCTCAGAGAAGATGGTGTCTTCATTTTTCCCCCCAAAAACAGATCGCTAAAAGTTCAAAAATTTTCCAAATATAAATTTTAAAAATAAGATGTGTAAAGGAGAGGCACCCTAGGGAAAAGCATTTGACAAACTCCTGGGCTTTTATGTACAATTTTGAAATTATCAGGGTGAACTAAGGAATGCATATTTTAAATAATAATTGAAGGGAGCCAGGCTGCTTACTGCCATCCCAGACCTTGGGAATGCTAGGCACATGGATCTTGAGTTTGATGTCAGCCTGACGACACAGTGGTCCAAAAGAAGAACCATGAGCTTCGCCTCGTTGTGCACATCTTTAATCCTAGCACTCGGGAGGCAGAAACAGGCAGGTCTCTGTGAGTTTAAAGCCAGCCTGGCCTATAAAGCAAGTTCCAGGACAGTGACAACTGTTGCACAGAGAGGCTCTGTCTCGAAATGCAAAGAAACAGCAAAACAAAAAATAAAAAGAACACAAATGAAGAAACAGAAAAAAAAAAAGAAGAGAAAAAATGCTGAAGGAAGTAAACATTTTTTGAAAATCTTTTCTATCATCAATACAAAATTAGTGTAACATGATAATTGATTTCTGTTATAAATTAATCAAACTAGAGAAACACTTATTACTCATAAATGGGCATAAAATGTCTAAAATCGCTACACCAAAGTGTAACTATATGCTTGAGGGTGATTGGATTTAACACAAAATATACTTAAGTACTCAGAAAGAAAATTTGTTTTATGGAACTTTTTCAATACTATAATTTGCCAGCAAATGCCATCACATCAATAAGAGCTGAAATACACCTTCTGGGACTTCCTGAGTAATTGTTATTGAACACATCACTGTACTCCAGGTTCTAGAGTAAAACTCTGAGAATCCGCATTTTATTAATCCAAGAAAAACTAGCCAGGGCTGGACATAGTGACTCCGGTCATGGTGATGGACAGTATTATCAGAAGCAGGAGTTCAAGGCAAGAAAATCTAGAGTTCAATGCCATCCTTGGGACACTTGGCAAGTGAAAGACCTACTAAGCTACGTGACCAGCCTCATTGGCCACTCTAAACCCTACTGTGTTCCCTTCGCACATCTTAACGTTGTAATCAGCATTGCAAGAGTAAATAGCACAAAAAATAGTTAATCCCATGAATCTTCTATGTTATGAAAGAGGAAATACAAAAGAAAAAAATCTCAGCAGTAGAAAAACTTGGATGAAAAGACAAACTAAAGACTTGATAGATGTATCCTAAGGAGAACACACAGGCAACAGGTGTTTGGAAAATGTGCCTTGGCACTAGTCATTAGAGAAACAAAAATCAGAGCTAAAATGAAGTAACACCTCATCCAGTCAGAATGGCTATTATCAAAAGAAAAAAGGACAAAGTGTTGGTGAGACTGTGGAGTCGCAACATTTGTATGTTGTCCATGGCATTAAGAATGTTTCCAACGCTGAGAAAACAGAGCAGAGATTCCATGCAGAGTTATAAATATAGCAATTCTGGTTTAGCAATTCCACTTATGCGGTACTTGACCAAAATAATTAGACACGGGATTTCAAATAAAGAGCAGCTTCATGAAACTTTACTTATAGATTATTCATAAAGTAAGATGGGTCAGGGGTAAAGGTGCTTGCTGACAAACCCAATGACTTGGATTTTAAAGCAGGCCCTAGCTGGTGGACATAGAGAACTGACACCTCTAAGTTGCCTCTTCTGATCTCTGTAAACATAAAATTAAATAAATAAATGTGGGGAAACATGTAAAAATAACATCTGATAATTGATAAATGGATAAATAAAAATGTGTATAAATTCTATTCTACCTCTAAAAAGAAATTGGAATAAACAGTAATAATAATGCTAATGACCTTGAAGGCATTATGCTGAGTGAAGTAAACTGGTCAAAAAAGAACAGGTGAGATCTGGTTGGTGTCCTGATGTATTAGCATCTGATATCGACAAATTTATACACAGAAGTTGACAGAGACCATGAGGAGGAGCACATGATGAAACTATCTAATGAGCATGAAGTTTATAAGTATTAATAATATCTAGGCCTATGTCCACTCATGCTGTGTTTACAGTCAATGAAGTGTATTGTACACTTGAATACTCTAAAAAGGTAGTTCTTATGTTTAGCCACCACACAATAGCTTTTAAGCAAGAGATTATACCAGCTGAGAAGTATACAATCCTTCCTGATCGAACGATGCACAGAATATCTTATTACCATTTTGTAGAGTTGCCTGAGGCTGTCCTTGTGCATGTTCATTGTAACCTCATCCTTTTGCTCCCAAATCTTATACTGCCTCAGGTCCCCAATAGTACCAAGTTAGATATTACTTGAAAGAATAATTTAGACAAATGAGCCTAATTAACTCATAGAAAAATTCTGTTTTAAAATGCCCATAGGGGTTGGAAAGATAAATGGCTGATGGGTAAGAGTGCTTGCTAGCATGAGGATCTGAATACTTATTCCCACTCCCATCCCCCACGTGTAAAGCAAGGTGTGACCACACGGACCTGGAATCAAACACTGTAGAAGCATAAACAGAAAGATGGCTAGCATTGGTTGGCCAGTCAGTTAGCCAGAAAGTGGTGAGTTCCAGATTCAATGAGAGATTCATTCCAAGGGAATTAGGAATAAAAATAGTGCAGAACAACTGATAGCTTCCTCTGACTTTCATGTTAAACTGCACATAGCACTCATGGGCATACAGTACACCCATACAGATACAAGAATGTGCACAGCAATACACTGCAAATGGAAGTCAATATGTTAAAACAAATAATGCATCTGTATTCTCACTTGGAGACAAAAACGGTAGCAAAATGGAAGACAAAGATGTAGGTCAGAGACACCCACATGTTATTTTGTGGATTTATATAACTCTTCCTGGAAAAACCTTTCTAATTTCTGACATGGAATTAAAATAGATTTAAGAAACCTCAGACTGGAAAAGAACTCATTAACCTACAATACAGCTTTCAGAGTCAAGGCAAGATACTTCACCAACAAATTCAAAATAGAATAGAGATCTAATTTTAGTCATGCATTATTGAATAAGTGTAGCATTTATATATAACACAACAGCGCTGTACAAAAAAGCATCCACATAAATGGAAGACTAATGATAATTTAATTAGCCCCAATAAATACATCATGAAAATGTATTCTATTCATATGTGGCAAGTGGAATATGAGATTACAATTCTGCTACAACATGCTAGCACATTCTAAATTAAACACCACAAGCTTCCCAGTTTTTGTTCATTAGAATAATAAAAAGGAGGTCCTTAGAGTTGGCAAAACCCTACAATTTACTTCTATAAATAACTGTGTACTTTTCTGCATTCCCAGGAAATTACTTATGTTCTTCAAAGAAGTACAGTATATATTGATGTCTAACAAGATAAATATATATATTTTCCAGATCAGGGTTCACTTAAAACTTGGATATCTCTTAAAACTTGGATATTCTCTCTCTCTCTCTCTCTCTCTCTCTCTCTCTCTCTCTCTCTCTCTCTCTCTCTCTCTNCTCTCTCTCTCTCTCTCTCTCACTCTCTCTCTCTCTCTCTCACACACACACACACACACACACACACAAACACACAGACAAACACACACACACTCCCTCCTTCCCTCCCTCTCCCCCCAGTCTCTCTCTGTGTGTGCCTGTCTGTGTGTGTGTTTAAAAGTCTTGGTATGTAGTCCTGGCCTATCATGTCATCACTTTATAGCTAAGACTGGCCTTGAACTTAAAACAATTTTTCTGCCTAAACTTCTTGAGTACCAGAATTTCAAGCATGCATTACATGCTCTGAATTATTGCCAGTGTTTTACCTGCTGTTTCACTGATGTTGAAAAACTGACCTGGATGTGTGTTATATGCAGTCACACAACCATAAGACATCCACGTTACAAATTTAAACTGAGTGCTCGCCCTGAGACTTGAGTGAAACCTTTGCCCTTTGTTGGCTAATCCTGGATCCTGAGTTCACTGAAGTGTATTTGTCTGAATTATAGTCAGTCTGAACCCACTCCAGTCAATCAGTGAACTGTGTTCCTTAGATGCATTCTATTTAACATTGAAAGAAAATAACACAGCTTGACCCTTGTGAAGTGTTATGAAGAGCTGCAGTCAAGTGCAGCCTTTTTCATTCAGTTTGGAGCATTTTGTTGCTATCTTGACCTTGAGCTGGGTACAATTGTGAATAGTATATAAAATTCCTTTTGCCTTGCTGCTTCAATGTTATGAGGGCTTATTAGCACAGAGATAGTAAAATCGGATTGAGTTTGTAGCTAAATATTTAATTTAAATGTTTATAGAAACTTAAAATAAGAAGGTAATAGCTTCCATTTATTGCATATGTATGTTAACCAAACACTAGGCTCAGAGCACTACACATATACTTTTTTCTATAAACAACTGGTATTGCAAATGATTATCTGGACAGTTATTTGCATCAAACTAACCACTCTTTCTTGCAGACCCTGCATTGGACTGAGAGGAGTCACTGGAAATTTTAACCATATATTCAGAACACAGAATTTGCACCTCCTAATTCAAGATGTAAGGTTTTCTCCTCAACTCAAGGCTATGTGATACAACTCTGGCAGTTTAACGTGATCATGGCAAGTTTGTACTACAGGCATAAACAAAAGTCTTTTTCTGCACTTCAGAGACTATTTACCAACAACTGTCTGTATTCATGCACCAAGCCATTCATTCTCCAAGAATGAATTAATGTTATCATTGGAAATATCTGACCTGTTCAATATTTGCTGCTACAGAGAAATTAAAAAGTAGGCACTGCCTTAAGCACCCAAAAGGGAAGAAAAAAAAATCAGCCTCTTATTTCACACATGTCATGAAGCTAGTCATCCATAAAGCTTCATTGCTTTCAGGAAGTAGGTAAGAGAGTAACGGTCCTCAGGCATCCTTCAATATCTAGGGAAGATGTGGATCAGCAAACTGTGGCTTGGGGACTAAATCTGCTCAATTCTGGGCTTAATAAATGCTTTGGGGGACTGAGCCATAGCCATTTGCATATGTGTTG
Source organism: Alexandromys fortis (assembly GCF_014885135.2). Taxonomy (NCBI): domain Eukaryota; kingdom Metazoa; phylum Chordata; class Mammalia; order Rodentia; family Cricetidae; genus Alexandromys; species Alexandromys fortis. The sequence continues at coordinate 4,841,311 of NW_026067944.1, forward strand.
TCTATCTACCTTCACATCTGCACAGAAGTAATTGCAAGATGGACTGTAGGGGTAGCAAAGCAAAATTATTTACTATCTGGTCCATTATAGATGAAGGTTTCCATCAATGACTAGAATGGGGCATATATGTCTCTTAATAAACGTCGTATTGTTTGGGGTTTAGTTCATGCATGAATAGAATTTTGGGTTGGGGGGCTTAGCATGCAAGAGCACATGCTGTGCAGGCATGGGTCTGAGTTTAAATTGTCAGCACTGAAGGGATTATTTCTTTTGCTGCAATCCTAGCACTGTAGAGTGGAGAAGAAGCTCACTGGGGTGGCTCAGGGGAGAGACCTTACTTCATGGAAGTAAACTAGAGAGTGGTAGAACAAGACATCCAATGTCCCCTATGGCCTCTGTGTGTGCATATGGGTGCACACGTCATGCATTTCACACACAAAAATAGGATGCTAATGAGCACTGTTTAACTTGAAATTCATGGATAGAAGTATAGAAATGTGTTTGTATTGAATCCTTATGCTGTAATGCAACTTCATTTTATAGAAGATTTTTATTTATTATGTTCAAAAAGTAGTTATTATGTCTTCATCTCACTAGGATGTGGTAAACAGATACACTACATGAATGCCTTTACTCATTTACTCTATTCTTTATTTTTTTTATCCAACTAGTATTTATTGAATGTTTTCTTGGATCTGGCTTTCTGGGTTCTAGAAGATAGGGATATATCTATCTATGAATAGTCAATGGGACTAATACTTTCGTGTAAAGGCACATAAGCACACACTTGTAGATTATTTTGTCTGCTGTAATATTAAGATGTAATAAGGCCTATGATGAAAACTTGAAACAAGAAGGATGGTGGGAAGTAAACAGAGCAATTCTCTAGATGCTCAGAAAAGCAATTGTAAACATATGGCATCTGAACAGAGAAAGCAGCACAGAGTCCAGGGGAAGCACGCGTTCCTGAAGAGAAAACAGCAAAGACTAACACTATCTGTTGAGCCCATCTACTAGAGGAAATGGTAGGTAAAGAGTAAAAGCGGTAGCAGACTGGAGAGGTGATGTTAAGAAGTGGGTAGGCTGTGGTGGGATAGGGGTTCATAACAGTATTTATTATACTATTCTAGTAACACAGAAGTCACCCTGTTACATGTTAGATTAGAAAACAAAGCGAATAATTCCAGTTCCAGGTCATTTCAGCAGTGCATCAAGAGATAATATTTATTTGTAGGGCTCAGGAGTTGAAAGGAATCATAACAAGGCAGTGAAAAGATTTATTTAAATTGAAAATGCTGCATATTTCCTAAGTTCTCTTTATAATTGTAATCAAATGTTTATTTATTATTACATAGAGAGTGGAAAAGTCATATATTCATTCAACAAATTAGTCATCAACAAGAGGACAGCTACTGCTCTATATGAAATTACAGGCTGGAAGAGCCTCAGTCCACTGACAAATAATGAACAAAAGAGTTCCTAGGCTTTGGTCCACTTTGAAATTAGTGTAGCCGCTACCTCTCTAATCTCAACCTTGTCCTCTAAAGTATCTGCATATGGACCATATGTAGAGCCCTGGCTTCTCACTCAGGACTGCTGAGGCTGTTGCTCTTTTGGAATTATTCTCACCTGGATGTTGAGGAAGGCCAACACTGGCTAGATCAGAGTGGTCTACATGGAGCATGAACGCAGAGCATCTAATCTCTGTCACAACATATAACTGTTAAAATAACTGAGTGACCCTCCATCCACTTGAGCTATAGAATTTCATTAATCAATTATTTTGATTATCATAAGCTCAACTTACTCCCATTTCTTTTCTTTTTCAAGCTAAAATTCCAGTCAGTTCACCATAACATTTGAAGTTTATCTGAAAACTCTGCCATTGTTCTACCTGTGAAGCCGTATCTGCCCTGACTATTCCTAAAGTTCTTGCTGGCAGAGCATAAATTTAATTATATGAATTTCGTATCTAGTTTCAATACTTTGTTTCTTTCTTTCTTCTAAACAAAGAGTAAATTTTTAACTTAAATCTGACTAATATACTAAATAGATTTGCTAGTTTTCCAGAACAAGATGAGTAGCTGGAGTAAACGGTTTTGCATTTCATTAAAATACTACTTCTCCCTGTCAAATGGGTCTTTTTTTTTTTTTTTGCTTCAAAGCAGCCTTTCAATACCAGATAAATCTCCAACATTTACAGGAAAAAGGGGAAGCAAATAGTTCTCAAAATTGCCAATGAAAGGACTGGGTTACTATTCCCGAGGATGGAATATTAGCACTGGTGTGGGTTTCAGTCTGAACAGACAGCACCTTCATGCGACTTTAAAATTGCTCAAGAAATAAGGATAATGAAGTGACTATGGAAAATGTTGCATTTTATATACATAATATGTAAACAGTCATCATATTGCTGACCTTTTTGAATTTTGAAAAATGTCTAATGTATACCTGACCATATCTGCTCCTTGGTGTTACAATGAATACAGAATTTTATGTGAAGTCTCGGTAATCTCCCCGAGGTGCGTGTGGGAGTGGAACTATGTGTTCTCTACCTCAGAAGCCAGGCTCAGGACTGTGTCAGGGGAGCTCTCAAGGGTTAAGCTTTTGTCTGTGACACTGAAATTGAGGCCAGCTGTAGGTCATATTCACGTTCCAGTCACAGGAAAATGAACCTGTGAGACAGAACCTAATTATCTGCTAAACCAAAAGCCAGTCTCAGTTCAATAACTTACGACAGAGCCAGCAGCCAGATAGAGTGTTACCATGGCAACTTTGGAAAAAGCTCCAGTGCTGTTGAGAATAAGGAGGAAGGGAAGGAGACTGTAACCCTAACTGTGCTGTAGCCATTTGATCTCAGGCAAGTGCGTTTGTCTAGGAAATCCGTTTATTCTGTGCACACCTACCATTGTCTCTTGGCTTCAATATCTCTAACAATTACTGAAAAGAAGAATACATCATCCTGTGGGCTTAAAAACGGCCTGTTTGTTAAAAGCTAGCGGGAATCAATTTAAAAGAAGGGAATACAAGCTTCCCCTTTCCCTTCCTCCATGTCACTCAGAAATACGGATGGCACAGGGCATAGCATCATTGTCATAAATAAAGTTCCCAGTCCGTGACGCTCGTTCTCGTCATGTCTCCCACTGCTTGCCAGAAGCAAGGGTGTTTTTGAGGGAAAAGTTTGGGAACCGAAGCAACAACGTTTGCTTTTCTAAAGTGTGAAAGTTGAACTGGAGAATGGGGGGGGGCTTTTTTTTCATACATTCCACCTATTTTTTCAAATGAAATGAATATTGAGCTAAGAAGAATCAAGCATTAGAAGGAGGTAAGACATGACACGTTGGCCATTTTCCCTGGTCTGTTAATCTTTGTAGTTGTTTTAAGAAGGACGCTGGATTTATGAGATCTTGAATTAATACTGCTTTGTGCACATAGGGATATTAAAAGACCCTTACCGTAAGTACCATGGTAATAACAACTCAGTAAAAATGTTAACTACACCTGCTATTTGCACAAGAAAGATTCAGACATGATCCCTATATTTTTAAAACCTTTCTCAATGAGACAAACCATTCTAAAACATGGCAGTTATAATTATTGGATTTCAGCCTATGTGACAATTATAATGTCATTAATGATATAATAAGACACACATGACACAAAATATAGTCACTTTAGCTTGCTATCCAGTTGTAGTGCCAAGACTGAATCATTTAGATAACTGTATAAATATACATATATAGAAGTATGTTTATGTATAACTCATAAACACACTGGGCTTAAAAGAAAGGAAGAAATATGGATATGAATAATATCTTTTTCATATTCATGAATAATTTTGTGTTAATGCAAATGAAATAGAAAGTGGAAAGTAGGTTTCTTCTAGCACAGATGTGACTAAGAATGTAGCCTAAAACCTCCAATAAATTAGATTCACTTATGATATCCATGTATATTCTTTAAGATATGTCTCTTAAATATACTTTACCTATACTATCATCATATTTTTAATTGAGCAATTATGTAAATATAGGACTTCAAATTCCTTTAAACTACTGGTCATTTAAAGGAGATTAAGGACTGTAAAAGATAGATTGGGAGGTGGACAAAGGCACAGAAAAACACATCACAGCTCAAAAGGAGTTTTCTGATTAATTTCTGGACAGAAGTAACCTAATCTTTGCTTATGACCTTAACTTAAGTCCTTCTCAAGTAAATGGAAGACAGAGAGAATAGCCCTTTCTAAGACAGATGTTTCTGAGATCCGGCTACTAAAAGGCTGGTAAAGAAGCCGGCAAAAGCAATGGAGTCAGATACACTACATGGATCTTCCTTCTTCTAATACAAGTTCATTTTTCTTAATCTTTCTGTGTCTGTGAATTAATTAGGATAGGAAATGAAGCAGTTTCAGCAGTAAAGCATCTGTAGGATCTATCGAAGCAAATGCTTTCCGATTTTAGTTTTAGCACACGATTCACTTACGAATTCAAGCTTTGGGGAAGAAACAAAACACTAAATTTCACTGTTTTCTCTGTTCTACTTGAATTCCCAAAAAGAGATTAGAAGCACCAATAAAGAAATCATTCTGTTTTCTCACAAGACTGTCATCCAATGGCTCTAAAGAACTTTTCCCTGACTTTCTACTGCACAGTTTATCTAAACTGCCTCCTAGCATTCTTTCTTTAGTATCCCAGTATATCCTATATATCTGCATGTAGAGATGTGTGTGTTGTGTGTGTGTGTGCTGAAAACATAACTCAAAATACATGAATGAGAATTGTGTGAGACACATGCTTCTTCTAAGATAAGGGCCCTGATACGTTCAAGTAACATTAAACAAATACAATAAAATAAAATATAGCTGAAAATAAGTTGGAAGCATAAAACAATCTGCTTGCCATATGGAGAATATTTAACTTATTTGTTGATTGAATGAATAAATATATGGGCCTAGTTGTTAAAGACCAAGAACTTTTCTGTTTTCTTAGAAAAGGAGAAAAATACTTGAAAGTAATCTAGAAACAATTGACCTAAAGCCTTTGCTGCTATATATGAAAATGAAGTCTCTAATTTTCACAGGTTGTTTTCTGACTCACTGAGAAGCGACAAGCAATGTAACTCTAGAGAGCGTTGTCAACACTGTTGCCTTTATCATTTTAAAGTGGACTTGTGTAGTTTACTATATTCGAGAATGTTCTCCCCAGTAAAACTGCATATACTTTCTGTTCACAATTAGCTTTTGATAATACATGTCAGGGTGTGGTTTTCTTGCTCTTACAACATCTTTCAGGTCACTTCTCAGCTCTGTAATTTTGTTATTAGAGACACTGGCTTGCTGACTAAACTTTATCCTTGTGTAGTGTTTTGAAATCTCTAAAATGATAAATAATCTCCAAATAAGGACAGATATGTCATTGAAATTTCTTGATGAACCTTTCCAAAACTTTGCCCATGCAAAAACACCTCTTAATGGGTCAAAGTTGTGGGTAAATGAGCATATGTTTAAGGGAGAGAGAAGAAAGAGTACAGAATGTCATAGATTAAAGAGGTAAAGATAATAAAATAAATATTTAAAAGTAATAGAGGAAAACAAGTCACATAAAGATGAAGTCTACACAGAGAGTCTGGATTATGTATATTATAGTGTTATCCTTAGATTTTTTTGGCTACAGACAGACATTTGATTCTGTGGGCTGCTAAGCTAAACCAACATATATTATAAAGGTATCCTGACTTCAAAATTAGAGTCTTAGGATATGTTATTTTGGAAAAGAGGTTCTTCTGTTTTCTCAGAGGATGGGAACCTGTGGATTCCTTCCAGGCTAATGTGGTTTGATGGAACAAGATCATCCAAAAGGTCTCCATTAACCCCCAAAACACTTTGCCCAGCAAACGGCAGGAAGCAGTTTGAAAATAACTATGCCTAAATTTTCAAAATGATTGTTTTTAAATATTTGTTTCATTTAAAGTGGGTTGATTATAAGTGATCAATGGTCATAGTCAATTTCTAAAGAAATACTGGGGCAATATAATATACAGATGAATACTTTGCATTGGTATGGATCTTAGTGTACTGATATAAATTTAAGGTCATGTTTGTAACACTGTATATACATATATTTATGTCTAATTTTATTTAAGGTACTGTGCCTGTATACATCATTTAAAATGTAATATATAATTAAAAATATAGATTAATAGATAGTCATATATAATAATAAAACTTTTAGTCATGTTACTTAGGTTTTCTAAATATTCAGAGATACATGTCAGTTAAGTAACATTCCTACAGAATATGACATTTAAAATGTTTTAAGAACTTAGACTTTCGCCATGAATGTCCTATCAGGAACTCAACAAGGCCAGCTGGACTGGGTCTGAAAAAGCATGGGATAAAACCGGACTCGCTGAACATAGCGGACAATGAGGACTGCTGAGAAGTCAAGATCAATAACACTGGGTTTTGATCCTACTGCATGTACTGGCTTTGTAGGAGCCTCGGCAGTTTGGATGCTCACCTTACTCGACCAGGAAGGAGGTGGGAGGTCCTTGGACTTCCCACAAGGCAGGGAACCCAGACTGCTCTTCGGGCTGATGAGGGAGGGGGACTTGATTGGGGGAGAAAGAGTGATATGGGAGGCAGTGGAGGGAAGGAGGCAGAAATCTTAAATAAATAAATTAATTAATTAAAAAAAAAGAACTTAGACTTTTCTCAACAGTGAGACATATCTGCTTTAGCAGCACCAATAATTCCAGAGAGGTTGATGGACACTGAAGAGACTTGTTATGAAATTTTCCTTCAATTTGACAAGGCTAGTCATTTGGGCATGACACTGCTCTTGCTTGACTACTTGATGGTATACTCTATCAAGTGGACATGCAGGACCCACAGAAAAGTGACTTTTCAAAGGATAGAATAGTCCTTCGGGGTTCCTGCTTCACAGAACAAACTGCAAGACATTCTGCAGGACACAGAAGAAGGAAACTGATGAATTTTGCTAATACAAGGCAGAACAGGGCTTCAAATTTTATGCTTCACTGAAATGTCCGCCACATTCCATGGGCCTTTATGTCGAAGATAGATGCCCAAATGTTACAGAAGAACTTTGGGTGATTGTCCAGGCAGCAATATATCTCTGTCAATTCTAGAACTTTGGAAGTTGTTTACAATGCACTTCCTGTTTACTTATACAATATTATATCCGTCTGGGGTCTTTGATGGAGATGAAGACTAGATAGTTATAATTTTCTTTTGTTGTGATAAAAGATAAACCAGATATGAAACTTTAGACTCACAAAGAAATACTGTAACTAATTCTTGATTGATACCTATTTTGTTATATATAATTTTACTGTGGTAAAATTCAAACCTTCCCTTTTAATTAGACAGAAAAGGGGAGATGATGTGGGATGTACTTCTGTATATGTATTGCTTTTATTGGCTAATGAATAAAGCTGTTTTGGGCAATGGTGTAGCAGAGTAAAGCCAGGTGGGAAATTTGAACAAAGATATAGAGAAAGTGTAGGTGGAGTCAAGGAGATGCCATGTACCTGCTGATGGAGAAAGATGCCAGAAAATGCCCAGTAAGCCACAGCCTTTTGGCAATACACAGATGAATATAAATGGGTTAATTTAAAATATAAGAGCTAGTTAGGTGTATGCCCGAGTCATCAGTCAAACAGTATTTTAATTAGTACAGGTTCTGTGTGATTTCCTAGGCAACTAGGAAACAAATAAATAGTCTTCTGTTACATGCAAACTGTGCATTCCTGGTGGTGAAGTTCTGAGAGCATGCTGTGATGCTGTGAAATTTTCAGATATTTTCTCTAGAATAATGCTTAGTCCTTTTCCCTTCTTTCTTTTATTTCTACAGCATGGAAACAATGTGTCTGGGGATGACTATCTTCATACTGCCTCAGAAATGGAAGTCATTAAGGATAGCAGCATATAGGAGTAACTTGCACTCCTGATTTCAAGTGTCCAACTCTGTGTAGGCGAATGGTTTCCTCTTCTTTGTAATCACTTCTAGAGTTTTTATTACTATCTGGACATCTTTATTTGGTGTCACTTGTGCATCGTGCGTGAAAGTCAGCTGTCTGTTCCCACAACAGATCTCTGAAATAGTTCATTTTTATAAAGAGAAGATAACTTATTTTTTAACTCACTTTGGTTAACCCATTTCACAATCCGTTAATCCTATCAATTTTCTATTTGTGAACAGATATTCCATGAGTGTTTGTTGGAGATAAGTTGCTCATCTTAGTCAGAAAACAAGAGAGAAAAAAAAGAGGGTTTGGGCACCTCTGTCCATTTCAAGGGCACAGTCTTGGTGACTTCAAGACATTCCAGTAGGACTTACTTCTTAACTGTTCCCATATCCCAGTGACACCAGAATGAAGATCAAATGTTGAACACACAGGCTTTGACTGGGCATTCTAAATCCTCGCTAGAGTTCCATGACTGTTATTCAAGTTCTACTTACTGAAGTAAGAGGCCAAAAGGAACTAATGCTGGCTCAATAAAGGACTATAGTGATTCTCATTCTACTGCTGTTAATAAGTAATGCAACACCATCTTCTTTGCTACAATTTGTTTCTCCATGCAATCCACTGTCTCTAAGGTCACTCAATTGTGTATGCATCAGACTACTTATATCTACATTTTGTTTCACATGATTGATATTAGTGACTATAAATTTTGGTTTCAGTCTCTTGGAAATGCTACATACACTATTGGCTTGTTTTGCCCATAAGAAAAGGCAAGTGAATTCACGCAAATTTCAGATCAAATTTTATGGGAATATGAAACTATAAAAGACAAGGAATCTGTTGAGTTCAGGTTAGATAATCATAGTTGATGTCACCATTGTTTTTCTTTCAGTAGAATTGTAGTAATCTTCACACATGTTTACTAATCACTTGCCTCCTCTCATTCCTGAATCATTTGCTCTGCTCTTGATCCGTTAGAAGGCTAGTCATTCATCTAAGATATTTTACAAAATGCATCTGCATGTTCTCTGTCCTAAATATATTGACTTAGAATTTTCAGGATGGAAAGAATAATGTGTCTTTATAAAACTTTCTCTGTAGCTCTGATAGAATTTCTGAGTTGAGCTCTTCAGCCATACTGACCAGAAAAAAAAAAAAATGAATGATGGATGCAAGCAACCTTGTGTCTGTCCCCAAGTATAGACAGTTTTATATTTACCTACTATGAGCAGTCTCTGTGAATATTATAGGTCCTTTACAAACTGACCTCTGTTTGCCTTTAGTTAGGTACCCAGTTTCAACTTTTCTACAAATGCATCAATTTATCAATTAAATTCAAAGTGAAATATAGCACAGTCTATCTTATTCATGGATATTTGAGTACGTTGCTTATCCCTACTAATGTACCAATCTTCCTGCCACTCTCTCACCAGCCTTCCTATCCTTACGGAATAAAATAGATGCTTCCTCTTGTAGGGAACTTTCCATATACTGTAGCAAATTCTTTTTCTAGGACCCCAAGACATCATACTGTCATGCAGCTCTGTCCTCTTCTGAGGAGAACTATTCCCTAGTGTTTCTTTCTATTTTCTTACAGGAATACAGTCTCATATTTTAAAAAGGAAATTCTACTTTCATTTGGATTCAACATCTATGTTGCAAGTAATTTCGTTGTATACATCATTGTTCTTGAAGGTAGATAAGTGGAAGGATGGATAAAAATTTTTAAAGACTGGAAGTTTCTTGCCTCTAGTTGTATATAGTTCCACTTATCCATGTTACATTTCAAAATGACCTTTTTAACGTTAAATAATTATTTCCTAGGACTTCCCACCTTGGGGGAGGGGGAGGGAAATGGGAGGCAGTGGCGGGGAGGAGACAGAAATCTTTAATAAATAAATAAATAATAAGAAAAAATAAAATAAATAAAAAATAAAAAAAATAATTATTTCCTCTTCAAAGTGCAATTTTACATCAACTGGAAGATTCATCATGAAAATGAAAGAAAATGGTGACTAAGAATTTTGATAACCACAAAGAGAGGATTACCAAATTTTAATTAACCATTGTTCTTAGGATACCCAAGAATTCAGAGTTTCGATCCTTCTTAGAGAATCAAACCAAATCAAACTACTAGGAAAGATTTTTCCCTTTATATGGTCTCAGATTTTCTTCTTTATATTAATTTTCTTCTAAGTGCAGAAGATATAGAAAGTAAAGCAAATATATTAAATACCCAGCATCCATGTCATCAAGTCTTAAAGGAAACTTCTGTTCACCTTGTCAAGTGCAGTTTCTTCAACATTCCTGGAGCTAATAGGTAAGATGCTGACACAATGTAATGCCTGCAACTACCAATCCCATTGCTTTAGTACTCATCAATGACTTTTCAGCTTTTTTAAAGCCAGGTGGTGGTGGCACTTGCCTTTAATCCTTGTGTTCAGGAGATAGAGGCAATTGGATCTCTGTGAGCTCGAGGCCAGCCTCGTCTATAAGAGCTAGTACCAGGACAGGCCCCAAAGTTACAAAGAAACTTGAAAAAACAAAACAAAAAAAATTTGCATTACTTAAAACCTTTACTAATGAGTACACACACACACACACATGAGAGACAGAGAGAGAGAGAGAGACAGAGAGAGAGAGAGAGAGAGAGAGAATGAATCTTTTGCTTCATTTATTATTAAATATTAAAAAGCTGATTAGGATATGGTTGGTTTTCAAATCATGAAACATTTCACAGTGCTTTTTCAAAAAAACATAATAAAACACGATACCAAATCTTGGCTCATACTGCTTTTTTTAAACATAAAGTTAAAACAACAACAGATTTCCATTAATTAACAATGACATAAGAACGTGGTTGTATAACTAAAGAAGTCATGACATAAATTTTGAATAATATTTTGATGATCATGAAAATCCCACACAGGCTGATGAAGAAACAAGGGAAGGCTTCAAATAATAACCCAAGATTTGTGAGACAAAACTGATTTCCACTCAAATCTGGTCTTTACTGTGTCTGAAGATGTCACAGTGTCAGTCTTGGCCATTAGGAGACTCTGATTTATAGCTGAGACAAAGTGATAGTGCAAACTGACTGTCTGGAGCCAACACAGTGTCTGCCAAGGCTGCCATAACAGCACCAAGCTTCTTAACCAAAAAGGGAGGCGTGACTAAGACCTGAGCCTTTCCCCTCCGTCTTGATAAGGGAATGATAAAATACAATCTGGAAGATTTATTTTGTAGGAGACAATCAGACTTAGAGGAAGATGTCATTCTTTTGTAAAATGGAGGTGGATGCCATTCTTTTGTAAAATAAATTATGAACATTATTTATGGCAATCTTTATTTCATCCTCTTAGAAACATATATCAAAAGCAGGAACATAAACAGATGTTCCAAATATGACAGCTTGTTTTAATATACTGGAAACCACAGCATAATTTTATAATTTGATTAATGAGTGAGAAGCACTGTGAACATTAAAGCAAAATTTTGAAGTCCCTAAATTATATTTATAGCTTTGTTCAACTGCATCACAAAAATGTTTTGCATTAAAATCATTATTCATAGAAAATTAATCTCTTCTCAGAGAGAAGGATTTCTTAAGTAGTCATGCTTGACAGTATAATGTTAAAAATTGCCCAGGTCATACCATGGTAAACAAAAGTTCAAAAGTAGAGGATAAATTATGAAGAATCTAGTCAGCCAGGTTGGCACACTGTTGAGGCAAAATCATAATCAGAAGTTCAAGGCCAGTCTGGGATACAATGTTAAATCTATCTTCTCAATCACTTCCCCACAAAAGTATAAAAAAATTCCATCACCTGAATTATTTAATCATAGTGATTATATATATATGTGTGTGTATATATGGGCACACATATGTGTTTGCATGTGTATGATATATATACATATATCACATATAAATATAACACACACATGTATATATGTTCACTGAAGAATAGGGAGATTTGGGCCAATTCATAACCAAAAATAAGAGGATTCCAAGATTCAGTCATAGACATTTCCATAACATCGGTGATAAAGAATTTAACCAACCAGTCAAACAATGTGTTATCTATGACATACACATTAGAGTTTAAATGAAACTACTATCCTTTATTTACCAAATTTTTATTTCTAATAATCCTAACGTAAAATTTAAGATCCCGAACTGACATAATATGCTGACTGTTCTTACATATGTCATGGGAAATGTTAAGAAAATATAGTTAATCTTTGTGATACTCAAGGCTGAAATTTACCATGCAAGACAGTCTTTCATTATCACTATGTACTCAGGCCATTTCTCTGGACAATAGTGTTCCATGTATTGATAAACACTACCAAGTTCACTAAGGCAAATATTTGACCTATAAATGTTGTTATGGCAAACAATTCAGAAATTGGTGATAACTGTTCAACCCCTGTTTTGGTTTTTCCTGGTATTTCTTCCACTACATGCCATTCCCTTGTTTCTCTGAGCCTGCTAGGTTAATCTTGTCCTGTTGCCGCTCTATATAGGATTTCAGTCTCAGAGTGAGCATAGAACAGGTATGGGCAGAAATGTAGAAAAGTTGATCCATTGATGGGCATGGGAGCAAAACAGGGCTTCTTTCTCATCTTCAGAACTGGTGTTTAGAAAAAAACAGAATCTCTCTCTCTCCTTTCCTCTCCTTTCCTCTCCTTTCCTCTCCTTTCCTCTCCTTTCCTCTCCTTTCCTCTCCTTTCCTCTCCTCTCCTCTCCTCTCCTCTCCTCTCCTCTCCTCTCCTCTCCTCTCCTCTCCTCTCCTCTCCTCCTCCTCCTCC
>NW_026067944.1:4854151-4889672 GCF_014885135.2 Alexandromys fortis
CCTCCTCCTCCCCTCCTCCTCCTCCTCCTCTGGAATATTATGTTGTAAACATTATACAGCTAGTCAGCTTTGTCACTTAGTGCTGAGCACCCACCCAAGAACGTCCACACAGTACAGAGAAAAGGATGAAAAGAGAAGGGAATGGAATGAGAGAGCAGAGACAGAGAGGGACTGAACATGGGGAAGCAGTGGACTAATGGATCAAAAGTTCATACTGTCTTGACAATATGAACTCGGGAGTCTTCCCTTTTCAGCTGTGAGCTCCAGAGAAGCAACAGAGAGGAAAGCGTATTCTCTTCAGACTGCAGTGATCAATGAAAACAATAACACACTTGGCTCCAGATTCTACTAATCCTAAAAAAAAAAATAGAGAAAAGTCTGCAAGCAGTTTCCTCTTAGAATTACATTCCTACTACCCTGAGTAAACTTTATAAGTATTCTTTATGACAGTATTGGGATTAATAATTTTCATATTCTTGAAATGAATATCCCTTACAAATGTCATGTCTGGTAGCCTGAGAAGCATAGGACAAGGCAATTTTTCCCTATATTAATCAAGAGATAAGGCTAGGATCATGTTTTTAATCTTGTAAATTTAGAATCAAATGGTCCAATTTTTTTTCAGCAATTTGTTTCTTCAGAATAAACTGATTATATTATTCTAAAACGTTTTAAATATTAAAGTTTTGCGTGTGTGAATGTTTTGGAAACCATAAAAAAGTTGTAAATTTTTCTTTTGAAACAGGTTGAGCACTTCCATTATGTCTAACATTCATAAAAATAAAATTATCTCTGTGTTTCATTCATGTAGCTGATTATTTTTAGACAATGTACTAAGTGGGCCTCACTACAGTGGGTCATGTGGAAAGAAAACATTTTTTTTTAAATTATAAACTACAATTTCTTTGAGATTCTATTAATCATTTCCTTTTTAATTGAGAAAAATCACCACATAAAATGAGAGTACAAAATTCATTCTTCTAGAAAGAACCTTCAAAGTTGACATTTCTTTGAAGAATTGTTTCAGAAATCCTTTTTAAAGTACATTTTCATTTTCTGGCATAGCTTGAATTGAATTCTAAACTTTGTGTCTGTCCTCTAAGCCCCTCTGATGAATTAAATAGGCTTCTCTATATATATTTAGTACATTCAAGAATTCTTTGTCACAGAGCCTGCCCAGCTTCATTATTGGAGAGCTGTCTCGGAAGTCTAGCAGCCAGTTTGTTTTCTGCCATTAATAAAGAGTCCACTTTTTTGCCCCCAGCTTCTTTGAAGAAGTTGAAAGGGCTCCATGTTGGGTGCAGGGGGAGGGGGCAGGAAGAGAGAGAAATGGTAGAACTGACTGGTATAATCCCTCAAGAACAACAATAAAAAAAAATAGTGTCTAATGTAGAAATCTGCCCACAGTTCATGAATGCTGAGGCTGGCCTTTTAGTGTGCTGCATAGCAGAGCAATTGCTTAGCGAAGATTGACTCCCTACGTAAGATTTGGATGTTTATTATGAAAAAGGTATTATATTAAAAATCGTTACAAAATCAATGGCTTCACTTGTATATTTCAATTCAACATGACTCCAACCTATCATTGAAATGGCAAAACAATCCTAATACAAATATGTAATTTATTTCACTTCATTTGTCTACAAATATTCAGAAGATTTTAGGAATGACCTGCCAAACTGGATACATAAAATACTGATATTGACTGGTGGAGTAAGGAAAACACCAATTCCAAAACAGGAAAATAATTACACAGAAAATTCACTTGTTCACAAATGATCAGTCCTAATCAAGAATGAGGGAGAAAAACAGAATAGAAACATTGTTAAAACTTCTTTTAGAAAAGATCCCATACCTTATTTAACTACGTTGGGACCTGGGGGTTACTAGTATTACTCACTTGACCAAACGGGTGCCATTCATGATAGCATTTGTAGGTGAGTAATTCACTATTGAGAAAGCAAACTTAAGACCACATTAGAAATATCATCGGTGGCAGGTTTCCCACTGCATCGAAAATTCTTATTTTGAGGTTTTCATAAAATATTCTTGAAATTAGCTAATGAAACTAATCTTCAATTAATCTCAGTTACCTCCAGTCTTCACCTGCCTTCAAACTTTCCACAGGTCCAGTACCATATGCAAGCCTAACATGTAATATGTTTAACATGAAGTCACGTGGGGAAAATGCCAGTCAATAAAAATTGAAGTTAACTTAGTAATAACACAGTATGAGTGACATCAGGAAGCTGTCTCAGTGTTTATACTGCTTTCACTAAACACTTTCCAGAAATGCACAGAAACATACAGACATGCAGACAGACAGACAGACAGAGAGACAGACACACACACACAAGCCCCAATGTTTTTGATCATTGATGGATAAGGAAACTAAACATGGGACTGACACATGGATAGAAATAGCAACTAAGTTTCAGTGTTCTAAATATGGACTTGCAGAGCTACAGGAAAAACCTCTTTTTTTTTTCACATGTTTGCAAACATCCACGGTATTTTTTTTTTTAACTTTTCTATATTAAGAACCTTGTTTTCTTTTTCCAAATGCAGTCACTTAGGGATCAGTGGGATTTGAGTACTAAATTAAAAGTTTACTAACAAATTAAAGAGAAGAATCCAGGCATCAAAACTGTGCTCGCATTTGCTGCTTATATGTGGCTGCATTGCATGTGCCAATGGTGAGGAAACTTGGGCTTCTGCTCACCTTGTGTGCAGTGCTTTCCTCCAAACTTATCCAAACATGACAGCTTGCAAGGCCATTTGCATATTTAGGATGTTTTAGTTCAAGCTGAGGTATGTGTACCAGCCCGCCATTTTGAAGACCAGTTTAAGGTAAACCCCACCTTTTCTAATTTCATTAGTAATTAATTTGTACTATAATTCCCCTGTGATACTTCTTCCTCTTTCAGGCAGTATTAAATGACTTAAGAAGTATCTCTAGACTCTGTGTGTCAGTGCAAGACTGAAGAGTTTAGGGATTTTAAATTGAGAATGAGATAGACCTCATGAATATTAAAAGAAAATATAATCATATTAAGATTTGGCAAAATTCCAGAGTGGCTTTCAAGACAGATTTTAAAATGCTTAAAAAATTGTCATTTAGAAAAACCCATGTTTCCCTTATAGAGATCTAAAGCTAAAGACGCAGGTATCACAATATTGTCAAAGTCTCAAAACAAAGACAATAGGAAAACTCTTATTCCATTAGTGTTTGGTAAATGGCTAAGTGGAGTAACGATTTTTATTTTTAAAAGGAACTTGGAGTTGACAGTAATTTAGAAAACAGTATGAGAAAGAGAAAGAATCAAGCAGGGGTTAGTCGGTGTATGTGGAACAGTGACTTGCTATTTCAAAATTAATATGTACAAATAAGCTGGTGTCAGAGAAGAAATGATCTCCCTCGTTTCCAACACACTGAGCAAGCTCACATGGGCATCGGACAGCTCTTAATGTATGCGTCTGACTCAGGCTGCTCCCCCAATCCAGAAGCCATTGGATTGTTAATATCACTGCTTTTTGTATGCAACCCGCATCCTTTTTCTCACTCTTTGTTGTATATCCTTTCTTTTATTTTAAGCTTAGAATGATCTGGTTTTACAAGTCATAGTATGAAGCCTCAGAGCAGCATTATCTGGTGACAGCTGAGAGGGAAACGCGGAAAGAATCCCACCCATCCACGTACTTACAGCATAAACTGACTTACAGAAACAAAGTGTCTGACGTCTACACACACCTTTATGGAGTAAGGGGAGAGCTTTGTGAATGGCACTCTCGCCAAACACATGCCACACACGGTGTTCGCACAGAGAATGTTCAAAGCTGCAAGGTCTATCAGTTATATAGATGCATGAATGATGTCTGTTTGAGAGAACTGAATAAATAGCGTTGCATTCTCAATTTATGTTAGTATAGTTTTCTCCTATAAAATGTAAGTTAATAAACAGTGGAGCTCATTAGCACAGAAAAAAAAGAAAATTCCTGTATTTAAATATTCTGCTACTATTATATGAATATAATTCCTTGCTTTCTTTTGGATTTAAGTTCACCAGATAACATATGCATATTATTTATGATAACAGGTGTTAGTAAACACACTCCTCTATATAGTGTTCCATTCAATAGAATGTTTCTGATCAGTTATGTAAACCTCCTATTAAACAGAATCAAGTTTTTTGATGCTCACAGATACATGTACATAGAGTTCTTTGTGCTGAAAAAGTCCTGTTTTTAACAAATAATCAGTTCCAACAATAATGAGATTAAAAGATGCAAAAGAAAAATACAGGATAAAAATAAACCTTCACTATTTATATTTGCTCCATTCATTTGGAATCATAAAATATGTTTATGCACACAGACACATTTTCAGGCTTCTAGATAAATGGCATGGGCGAGGCCAAGAAGGAATCTAAAAAGATGCAAGGTTCACACATACCTGAACATAGTCAGTGTTTAGGATATTTTTATATTTTTTTTTTTTAGGAAATAACAAGGGTGCTTTGTATTTCATGATATTTCAAGTCGTAAGCAATAATGACAACTTCATGGTGAACAAAAGTGAACAAAGACTCCACGAAATATCCTAAAATAGGTCCATAAATTTGTTTTAACAATGGAGAAACCAAGTTATGGTGAAGCAATACAAGTAAAACATCAATGTCTCTCTGCTGCCTGTGTTATGAAAAGCCGTCTCTATTTTAGGCCTCAGGTTTTGTAATATTATTGCAAATTTAAAATAGATTTATTGATTATAGGTCCAAAAATACATGCATGATGTGTCAACGACTAATAAATATTCAAATAAGCAAGAGAGGCTATGGTTGGAATATTTACTTCTGATAATGGAAATTCTGATCAGAGCCTGCATCTCAGATGCAGTTTGCACAGATGAAGAGCATCTGACTTCATAGGTGCTACCCATTGCTTTATCTCACATAGGTTCCTAACACACACAAAATGAAAAATAAAAATTCAAAGGTACTGTATTCCTCTAAATATAGACTTTGTGAATCTCAGAATAAGAGAATTGTTAATGCACATAGACTACTTGCATGGGCAAAGTCTAAGGAAAACTGGCTGAAACTATCACGTATAAAACAATATTCCCTACAAATTTGTATCCACCCAAATAGGTTTAATAAAGAAGACTGCAAATTGTTTCTTTTCCAGGCCTCAAGTATGATTGGAATCCTACGTATTCCAAGTCACAGTTCTATGAAGGCATAATAATTTATTCAAGTAAGTAATGTATATAATTCTATGCATACAAAAGTTATGAATATAAACAACTTTTGTCATTTATGAAGGACATATTCTCCTCTTACTCATCTTAAAATTCACCCAAGGCAACGTTTTAAAAACAATTCTGTTTTAATTCTGCTTCTGATACATTTCTCTTACAACACTTGAATCAATCATCATAGTAAATACAAATGCTATTTTACTGCCACTGCGCCATCTTTAGAGTACAGTTTCTGACAATTGCATTTTGGGGGAGTGGGTCATGGTGAAACCCTTGCTGATTAAAAAGAAAAGCATTGTTCTTTCCTCCTAGGCAGAATATGCCTGTTCTTTTGTTCTGGTGGTTTGTGCCGACAATAAGGTCCAAAGCTGCTGGTACCCCTCCGCCTAGGTCCCAAGAGCCTGACTTGTGATGTTACTAAAATTCCTCACAAGTTAGGGTCTCAGGGACTAGGAAAAGTCTGGTTTGACGCAGGAGAATTCTTCTTCCCGTGAAAAGGGCAGCTTAGGAATTACAGTTGGGTTCAGTTAGATTTTTTTTTCCTTTGAAATACTAGTTGAAGCACACAAACAGAAACATACGTGACACATGAGAGTCAAGATGAGCAGAATAAACATGATGACCACTTACAGGTTAGAACTTACAATAATGAGGACTATGAGAACAAAGCAGACAATGAGCAGCTAAGAATCACTCCATTCTATTCAAAGGAGACAGCAAATGGGTTAAAATCTGCAGCTAGCAGATTTTAACAGTATCACCCGCTTCTATTACGTTAAAAAAAGAATTATATACCAGTTAATGGGAACCTAATTGAAATGTTGCTTCTTTTGCAGCTTTCTATACCACAACTGTAACACGGTGGGCCCAGGATATATAACACTTAAAATCTGATTTAAATATATATCATTACAGTTAAGATTCAAACAAAAAAAACTTTCTACATATTATAATTTAACACTTATTCATCTTGATTTTTCTTTTTAAATATGCAAACTGTTCAGACAGCAAATATTTCCATGCACACTCTATAGTTATTTGAGCAAGGCCACTTAATAAGCATGTTACTTTAAATCCTGGCAACATCGTAAGCAAAAAGATTCTTTTCTTTGAATAATTCCATGATCAAGTTCACTACCTTTGTAAATACACAATCCCAATTCTGTATATTCATCAAACTCCCTCCCATCTTCTAGTCTCGTTTGTGGTTCAAGAATGGATTCTGCACTTTAGGGTTTAGTAGCACAGAATGTAGAGTGAAACAATCAGACCAGCATAACATAAAACTCCTGGCCACGGAAGTGGAATCTGGTTCTTCTGGGGTGGTTGATCTTAAAAGGGAAAGGGAGAGGTTATAAAAAGAAAGAAGAAGGAAGCAAGGAAAGAAAGAAAGAAAGAAAGAAAGAAAGAAAGAAAGAAAGAAAGAAAGAAAGAAAGAAAGAAGGAAAGAAAGAAAGAAGGAAAGAAAGAGAAAAATGGAAAGAATTAGAGTGTTTCCTGTAGGCAGGTGAATCTTCCATTTCCACGCAAGCTGCAAGGAAAGCTAGGCTGAACAAAATATTTGCTAAGTGTCCCCCCTCCTCCACCCAAGTACCACACCCCTTTCTAACCAACCCCCCTCACCCCTGCCCAGATCTTTACTTTGCCTTGCAAGACTTAAATATCCTGTTCCGTGATGTAATGCATCATTATATAAGATCTCTTTCTGTTTATCATTTGATTTCCCATACTGAATCACTTATGGCTTCAAATAAATAGTTTTAAAAAATCCAAAAGAAACAACCCAAAAACAGCATTCACAAAAAGGAAAAAAAAAAAAAAGGAAGGAAGAAAAAAATTAAAACAGTCCTTAGATAAAAGTCCATGCTTTTCCTTAAAGCTGAATATGGCTTTACAATTTTTGACCATAGCATTCAACCAATTATTAGAATGAAAAATCTCACCCCTCCATAAATATGACATTAACATAATTATACCACCCCCATCACAGAGACCCATCCTCCTTAGGGAATACATCTGATGCTCCAAAGATGGAAATCAGTCAGATTTTAGTTGCTCTCCAACGTACCTTTGCTTCTCACTGACTGACTGGCTTTTACCCTCCACGTACTCACAACGCCACCCCCCTCCCCTCGGCTAGACACTGATGCCCGAGCGAGCACGCGCGCGCGCACAGGCATACAGACACACGGAGAGTCAGGCTAGCATCTGATGCTGACTCAGAGCGCTTCTGTGTGCAAGGGGTGGCGGCGGCTGGTATTTTCACTGCGCTCATCATTAACATTAACGCACAGTCTGGCATCCACCCTCTCCCAGACCTGCTGGACTGCGGCATTTGCATGACGCTGTCACTCTAGCCTCTGCAGGTCAGATGATGGAAGGAAAGGGGTGGGGGAGAGAGAGAGCAAAGAAAAGGAGCCTCGAGATTCTCCTAAGAAATGCCTTCATTTCGTCCTTATTTTTCCACCTTTTTACTTCCTCTGTGGCTGTTTCTCGGCTGTTTGACATCTTCCCGGAAGAACATGTCTTGTGCTTCAATGAGCCAGTCGCCACTTAGTGCTCCCCTCCCCTCCCCTTCCCTCCAATCCCCACCCTTTTCGTTGCTAATCAATAAGACAGATCTGCAAGTGCAGTGTGGAAACAAACTCAGGCGCGGTCTCGCCCGGGTCCCCACCTCAGGAAGCAGCCAGGCAGGCGCACACGTGACACAGAAAGCAATAATGCCAGCAGTTTCTTAACAGTCCTAGAGTTTATTCTATGGTTTCGTTTTCTTTCCTCTTTGACTGAAGAACGAGCAAAAGTGAGTCTTTCCATTTTTATGCGAAGACCCCATCCAGCACCAGACACCCACAGTGTGGCGGGCCTGTAGAGATCAATCATTTCTAGTCATAATAAAAAAAGGGGTGGGGGTGGGGGATTTTAATCGAAGTAATAGCTTCATGTTTTTATTAGCTATGCTCTCATTTCAAAGGAATTAGAAGACAAGTCCTGCCAGGATCTGACTAATCAGTGTGATTTAAACTGTGTTGAAATGCTAAGTTGTGGAGTGAGATCAACCAAAGGGTATTAGTATATTTCATTTTTTAAGACTTAAAAATAATAACAAAAAAACAACTATTAGTGAATATGTGTGCATCATTGAAGCGTTCAGGCTCTGCATAGTAATGATTGAATGTATAGATCTAAATTAAACGTGGGTCCCTGTACATCTATACACTGTTACTAAAAGAGCTAGAAACATTTGGTCCTGGCTGTGCTGGTGTTTCTCAACATCCAAGGCACCAGTTTCTTTGTTCTTTTGTTGCTCCCTGTAACGACAGTGTGGTAAACTGCTACCTTCCCTTTCTACACTAGCAGTATTTCTGAATTACTTGCCGGACAGAGCTAGCCAATGGTGACTCTGTAGCATACAAAAAAGGCATTCAAGAGGGAAGCAAAGGACACCATTCTCTAGCCAACGCTGTCTGGTGCAGCAACTATGTTAGTTTACTCTCACAGGCAATCCCAGCATGCAGTGAGGCACTGCAGGACCAACTAAGGTAGCAGTTTGGCAGCAGATATGTGACAGCAAGCTCAAAAACAGCCAACCATTCGCAGAGGTTCAAAAAAATAAATGACACAATCTCCATAAAGAGATGCAAGTAGAACATAGCTCTCTATAACCAGCTCTCACCGATTTCTGATTTGAAAGAAGGAAAAGGAAACTGGGTGTGGGAGGGAGAGCAACCCTCAAGCACAAAGACAGAGAAAGAAAAAAGAAAAAGAAGGAAACATGACGTTGAAAGCATACTCTCAGGAGAAAGAAAAAAGACAGGAAAGAGAAGAATGGGAAAAGCAGGGGGGAAGGAAATGAAACGTAGAGGTGGGGGAAGAAAGACAGGAAGGACAGGACAGCCATGAGCCACTGTGCAGTTAATCAACACAGAAAACATGAATCACGGTTTCCGTGAGCCTGGAGACTGCGAATGGCTGGAGCTCAGAATCCGATGAAAAGTTAAAACAAAGATTGACACACGGATTGGTTTAACACACTTGTTTGTCAGTGACAGCAAGGAGCCTGCCGAATTCGTCATGTTTTATGTGTTAAACCGATTGCCTCGGTCTCCTTGATAAGACTTTATTTTGATTATTTTAACTCTCCTGCACCTGTGCATTCTTCATGATGCTTTTTTCTTTCTAAGTAGTTGCTCACAATGTCTGGGAAAGTTCGTGTCATGACTTCACTATGGCTGTCAGATATAAAATAGTTGACTATTTTAATAATTGAGCCCCTGCTTACAGCAACTAGCCATGTGGACCCTGGGCAAGAATACCTCACTCAGCTCTTTGGACCAGGAACAACAAATTCCATTCAACTTTTCCTCTTAATCTATGTTATTTTTTCATTATTATTGGACAGCACAAAAAACTATTAACTGAGGAGTTTAGGAAAGCCAACGCAATAAAAGTTGGAAGAAAAATAAAAATTATTACTAGATGACCATAATTAAAATATTTATATTGAGACTTTTTTTTAGCAACTTCCAAGAGACCAAGATTCAGCCTGGATATTCACTGGGGCCAATAGGAAAGTAGATTTGATTGTATCAAAGCTTATTTGAAAGAAAATGTTGAAATCAAGCAGTTTGGTCACTGCTGTCGTGGATGCTTGCCCGCTACTTCCCAGTTTCTAACCACTGCTTCTCAGGATTTATAGTTTGACCTTATATCAGGGTTATGCTTTGGTCACTGCATAAGTATTTAAAAAAAAAGAAACATTGACTTTGCTTCTATACTTAATTTGAAAAGTGTAACACTGATACAACCTTGCAATAATCAATTATTTTCAAATGTTGTTGGTCTGTTTGTTCACTTTTTCAAAAGCCAAAGTTGGTCTATTTGTACATTAAACTGTATATAAAGTGAAAGGAAGCAGTGCTTTGAAATAATACAGTCTGCCTGCTCCTACCTTGTGGGGCAAGAATCTCTTCCTTCTTCTAAATGGTATTTAAAATTAGAATTGTTATGAGAATATTAGCTTAATAAGTGAGGTTTGTAATAAAGAAGGTAGATGACATAGAAATGATACCTAGCTCATACTTTGTCTCAAAATTCACGAATGTGCATGCACACAGCACATTATTCACATGCCTAATATTTTTGTGCCATATTTAACTTGTATTCTGCAACCAGTAATCTGGAATAAAAATTAAAATTAACCAAAAGTCAAAGTGCATGCCTCTGTTTCCTTGGTTGTATCTCTGATGGATAGCCTGAATGGCTCGGAATCTATCATTTTGGGGCAACCTGGATTTAAAGCATTGTCCAAATTTTGAAGAGACCCTTACTGTACAATTCTCACTGACTGTGTCCCTTTAAAAAATTTACAGTATAGTTCATCATTGGACCCCAATGTTTTCCTTCTTCTGTCTTTTAAGAACCAAACTGTGTTGGTTTACTGAGCAATCTAAAATAAAGAGAACTTCTTTTTGGCTTAAGAAATTTTATGTATTTATTTTTGGGGGTGGGTGAAGTGATTTTGTTTACTAATGGCAGTGAAAACCACAAAATGATTTACAGGTCACATAGAAACCAACTTCTCCAAAATCAATTTAACAAAACCAGAAAACTCAAAACTGCTTGTTCTCTGGCTTCTAAGTACATGAGAGATGCTTATTTGTCTGACCTTTTCAGAATGGAGAGCCATGTTCTCTCTAGTGCCAAATAACACACATTACAGAGCTCTGCTTTTCACAGGGGCTGAAGTAGTAGTGGGAGAAACTAAAATACAGAGGGTTTTTATTTTTTTTTTTTTGACTTCCTATTCACATTGGCAAGGAATAACAGGAAACAAAACAACAATAAAAAGGCCTTTCTGGTTCTTTTCTTTTTAGAGTAAAGAATGGATTATTAAAAGATAAAGAGACAAGAATCAGATGCCAGTGAATTGGTGTTGGTCTGGTTAGGAATTCTCTATGAAATTAAACACCCAGCATTTGTGTTTGCCTGAGGAAGGCACTTCTGAGTACAAATTAGATTCCAAATCAGACTTCAAAGAAAGCTAAAATACACTAAAATAAACATGTATATTAAAATCTTCATAATAAAGAAATGGTTGCCTTTTAGCCAAAGGGGGAAAAACTTGTATTTTCTTTCATAATTTTGTTGTCTTTTGGAGAGAATGTCTCTGGGACGCCAAATGTTTGATTGCCAATCTGAATATGAAGCGCTCTCTCTCTCTCTCTCTCTCTCTCTCTCTCTCTCTCTCTCTCTCTCTCTCTCTCTCTCTGTGTGTGTGTGTTTGTTTCTCCTGTTATGTAACTGCAAACTATCACAATTAATAGAAGAACAATCAGAGAACTTTGTCTTACTAGATCTAGATCTAGAAATGATCGTGGAATTAGAGTCTGACTCTCACTCTTTTATTAATTAATTTAAGAAAAAACAGCTGATGTAACTCACTAAAGAAAGCTTTCTGAGTCTTCGAATCCTTTTCCCCTTCTCTTTCTCAGCTCTCTTAGAAGTGCACCACCTACTTTTGGTTCCAATCTTCATCAGGATCCATAGGAGGACTGCATTCAGAGACAGATCATTGAGAATCGTCAGGCTGAGCCAGGGCAATCAGGGCAGGAACAGGAACTTGAAGGAGGTCTTAAAGACAAGGTGCTTTACACCATAGTGCATTCGCCCACAGGAGCAACCAGCTCTTGAGACGCTAAACAGGCAAGGTCGTAGCGAGGTGGGGCCACGGAGATGACAAAGCACCAGGGCACACCAAATCATGCTCAAATGTGGAAGAGCACGTTTGAGTAGTCATCAGGATCGTACACACTAACAACAAACACACGTTTCTGTGACATTACTGAGCTTGCTCACAGATGAGAGAGAAAGAGTGAATCCTGGCTTTTAAAGAAAAGGTATAAGTGGAAATAAAAATAATAGCAATTATCTTTGGAGTGACCACTGTATTTAGAGTCAGAGTGCTATGGCACAGAATCCGTAACAGCCTAGAACACTCTAGAGTAATTTGTGGTTTAACTAACTCACCTATAAAAAAGAGAGGCTTTCTGTGTGGCAACACACAACACCTTGTCGAAACATGGGGTGTGGGCTAAGAAAAGAACTTGTCTACATCCTGAGAAGCCTGGATGCAGTGCCATCTCAGGAGTTAATATGGTGTGTGATCTTCAATAAATCATTGAGTCTGAGAACTGTAACTTCCTAATGCTTAAAATGAGGAGGAAGAACCACGTCATTTCCAAGGCCCGCCTTTGCTGGAGACACGAGCTCAAGGAACAGAAATGAAACTGAACTCTGTGCTGGTCAGCATTACCTAGTGTTGCTTTGAATGCCTACATGACGGTCCAACTTCATTCTCAAATGGCTTCCCAGTTGCACTGTGACTAGAAAGCAAGAAAGACTTTCTTCTGATGTCCCTAATACCTGGTCTGTTGGCAGGACCCTAAACTGTATCATTACATCAACTGCTGAAGATGGCGACATCAAAACAGTGTACTAAAGATTGGCATGGTTTCCCATTTACATGAAATTTTCAGTTACTCAAAACAATATCTAAAATGTGTCTAGTCAACCACAATATATATGCAGAGGAGTGGTGCTCATGTCAATGAATAGCCACCTGCATGGGCTAAATAAAAAGGTCAAACATTTATTGCTAGAATACATATGCTTTTGGCTTGATGATGAATTTTTTAAAATGTTAACACAAAAGAACTCAGTTCATCAAACCCACTGAAGATTTTATTTTTGTATTTTGAGTAGAAAAGAATCAGGAAAACTCTGTTGCACTTTCCTCCTGAGAACCTTAGTTTTGGGAGGCGGAGTAGCGAATGCTGTAACTACACACTCGAGCGTCCGCAGCAGGAGTCAAGTGTCCCAGGACAACTCTTGTCTCATAACAAGAGCAGCAGAAAAGTCTTTATGTTTTACTTACTGAGAACTGTAACTTCCTAATCCTTAAAATGAGGAGGGGAGAACCAGGTCATTGCCTGGCTGAAGTTTGACTGAGTTGTAGAGTACCTGCACCCACACAGCACATGGAGGGCCCTGGGTTCTACTATCAGCAATGGAGAAAAAAACATTTTAAAATGCTGATTGAGTGTAATAAAGTTGATAATGAATAGTTATAATGACTGTACATGATCATTTTTGTTTACAACTTTATTCAGTATGAAAAATACCTTAATTTTTGTTTCTTTCCTATTTATTTTAGACCAAGTCTCATGTTATAGTTCAGGCTGACCCAGAACTAACTGTGTATCCCACCGAGGCTTCAAACTCCTGGCAATTCTCTTGCCTCTCAGCCTCTGGCATGCTGTGAGTATAGGAGTTGGTCTCCATATCTGGCATTTTGAGGACTTTTATATACCAATCATGACTGACAGCAACGAGACACAAAGGACAAAGTAAACTATAACAAATTAAAGGTTTTCTTTCTTTATTGGTATTCTGTTTTTTTTTTTTTTTTTTGTACTGAAATAATTCAGGAATAATTTGTGGCATGTGTGAGAAGTTGGGCTCAACTCCTCACAAAAATAAAAATAAATAAATAACTGAAAGAGTTAAGGTAAGCTTGCCTTAATGAAATGTACGTGTTCTTTTTAATACTGAATTACATTTTGTGTTCTCTATGTTTAACGTTAGATTTTTTTTTTTGATTAATACACTTCTAGATGATGACTAATGGGAGACAAGTTCAAGTCTACTTTGAACACTCTTAGATTATCCTTCTGGACTGAAGAATTTCCCAGTTCATGAGAACTGTGAAAACTGGTTTACAGCATCGTGGGCATCATTTAAATAGTTGTGAGCAGTGAAGGGTCAAGTGCACCCTGCGTTCTCATGCATTCTTCTTATCTTTTCCAATCAGCTGTATTGATTCGGTTGAGGGTTAGTGAGCGGGTGTACTATCATTGATCAAGGAAATAACCTGACACAGCAAAGTGTCTGCAGTTTCAAAATGAATCAATCCTATCTTTGTCTCCTCTTGGGTACTTTATGGATGCTTAGTCTATGTTATTAGATTTTGTCACTGTCTCTCTGTCTCTCTCTGTCTCTGTCTCTCTGTCTCTCTCTTTCTCTCTCTCTTACACACAGTGTGGGGCATGAGAAAGGAAAGAAATGGGTAATATTTTATCTATTCTGTATTTTCCTGAAAAGCACATGACCCTTCTGTGTTTTCACAACATAAAGCTGTGTGAACTCCATGTGACTTTTTCAGGAACCTGGGCTTATTTTCAAGTTCACTGAAAAATTTCTTCCTTTCTCAAGATTTTATAAAGAACTTCACACACTCAGAGACACACACACAGACACACACACACACACACACACACACACACACACACACGGGACAGGGGTATTAAATGAATGTAATAAAAATTATTTTTAAAAATGTTGGATTATTTTTAAGAGTTAATGCCATCTGGGAACTGAAGCTGAGCATGTCACTGTAGTTGTCTTCCACATCCACTAATTACTGTATAAAGGCCTCAGTGGATCTGATTAAGTTATAATCAAGTCATTGCTTCCTACAAGTTGTTTTTAACTTAAATAGAATGACTCTATTTAGGCTAAACTGGAAAAAATCATATAAGAAAAATTTTACTTGTGCAATAATAGTAGAGTAGCTATCCCAGGAAGGTATACTTAGAAGTGTTATTGGCATTTTGATTTTTCCTAACCTAAGCTTGGTGGCCTTGGTCTATTAACCCAACTGTTTTGTAGGCTGAGCAGACATGTAAAAGGCCTTCCTAGGCTACAGAGTGACTCCTGGGCCAACCTAAGCAACTTAGCAAGACCTTGTGTTAAAAGAAAATAGAACAAGAGTTGAGAATACTGCTCAACTTGCCAATCAAACCTCTCTAAATTCTATGAACTTCCCTGAGATAGTAAACCATATTCACCAATTCAAAACTCTCATAACTTAAGAATCCAAAAGCAATATGGTTATGCTTCCTTAGAAATTCTTTTTTTTTTGTCTATGTGCCATGAGCTATGGTTCAGGAGGTGAATGAGTTAAATTAGAAGTTATATTCAGACCCCATGCTACTGTAGAACTTAAGAGAAAGCATATTCCAATGCCTGACAGAAACGTTTAAAGTAATATTAGCTTTTCAATTACTAAATGCAGTACTCAGTAGAATAGAAAATGTAGTGCTTCTCTTAAATACTAGACATTTAAAACATTTGCTGGGTGACTGTTTTATGTATATATATATATATGAAAAATCATATGTATATGAAAAATTATATATATATATACAAGAACAAAACACAGTTTCTCCAGTAAAGAATTAAAGCTGCATATGCAACATTTCTTAGAAGCACTGAATAAGTCTGTTTGTCCAGCTTACTTTGCAAAGGCTGCAGAGAAAACAGCATCCTAAACAGTTTCAGTCCCCACACACGGGCTAAACAAAGAGTCCTCTTTCTAGCCATCTAATCGGGTAATTTATTTTTTCAACCATCACATAAATCGAAACACAGCTGTAACCAATGACTTGCAGAACCAGTTCCCAGCCAGCTGGAATCATTTCTGCTGAAGCAGCAAGATTTTTACATTGTTCACTTTTGTACATCTGGAGAAATCATTGAGGTTCAAAGGTGACCAGAAAAGCTCTTTAAATAAATTCAGCCAACAGGGAGGATTTGCTGAAGGACCTACAAATTCTACATTCACTTCTACAAAGTGTTTATGTCATGAAATTAATGCATAAAAGCTATTGTCATCTTTGTCAATATAGACCTTAAGAGTCTCTAATTGGATTAAACACTTAAATATCCATTTCTTTCAAACAACTTGCTTAGTTTTTTTTTTTTTTTCTTTTCCCCCTGGAATTTACTGCTATTACTGCTATTTGGAGAATTAAATTCAAACATCAAAGTCCGTGCAGAAACATCACCCACAAAACCTGCTGCAAAACCAGACACAATACCAGAAACTGTCCTAGTCATATCTCAAGGCCATATGTGTTTAACTAATATAAGTCTCCATTTGAGAAAAATGGATAACAATTCTCTTTGCAATAAAATAGGACTGGGATACCTCCATCACACGAGACAGGTAATCCCCTTAGGAGCCACAGACTGGGAAGAAACAAATGTGGATTCCAAGTGTTCCACACGGGACCTTGGAAGAAGGTGGCTCTAACACAAGAACAGAAACTCAAAAGCAAGAGCTACTGCTGTTTTACCTTCGCAGCATGTGATTGCACATAGGACAAAAGCTATCACTTGTTCCCTAAAACAAAAACCATGCCGTCAGTTATTGAAAGAAAGTACCTGGCACAAAAGCTGGATTTTATAAAAGCCAATGAAATCCCAGAAAAGAAAATACAATCACTATTAAATTATAATCAACAGATCAATTTAATGAACCGTTTTCTTCATACTAATACACTCATTGTGGGGCATGCAGATGTAGCTCAGGGGTGTGGTTCCTGTCTAGCATTCATGAAGTTCTCAACTATATACCAAGAACCCCCAAACAAAATGACAAAAAGATAGACATCTTAAGCAATTTTGCAAAATGTCAACATCTTACTCAACAACTTCACAAAATGAACGTGTGTGCCTCACAGAATTCTCAAGCCTGTTTTTATTGTGTTAAAAAAATACCAAGAAATCACAAATACACTTCACTTTTCTTCTTTTGGTAAGTTACTTCTTTTGTCCAAGTTATATTGATTTTTTTTAACTATCTTACTGAAATATGTGGCCATTTTCAATTATTCTGATCAACACTTAGTAACTTTCTGATGAACAGCATTTCTAAATGAAAGACTGAAGCAAACACTCGTGATAAGGGACAAATGCCAATCACGGGATGATAGACATTCCCTAGTACACAGTGATTTTAGTAAAGGAGTTCTTTCACTGTTAAACATCATTGGTTCTTACATGTAAGTTAACTGTGTGCATGCACATGATTTGGAATAGTTGGAGCTATTAATTGATAAATAGTGGAGTCTTTAACCTGATGAGGGTGATTTTTAAGTGTTCCAGGACATTGGAAAACTGTACCCCATCTAAAGCAGAAAACTGACAATCCTGTCTATCACTGGTTGTACTGATCCATGATCTGGAGGAAGGCACATAAGTTCACGGCTCCTTGCCCCATAGCCCAGTTTCTTAAACTGGGGGTCTTGAGCCATGTGGCATCCTGTAACTGAGTGCCTGGGCTGTAAAGAATTTGGCAACAGCAATAGGTTTGTCAATGCTCAATAATAAAAAATTGCCTCAAAATTCTATGAGTAGTGAATCTGTGGTGTCCATTGCAGTGCATTCTCATGTTACATTGGACAATCTCATTGTGTCTTTCATTTTTTGTACTATGAAAGCCCCTTGTTGGTTCCCAGCTGCTTTGCCCAGAAATAGTCACACAGAAACTGTATAAATTAAAACACTGCTTGGCCCATTAGCTCTAGCTTCTTATTGGCTAACTCTTAGATATTAATTTAACCCATTTCTATTAATCTGTGTATTGCCACGAGGCTGTGGCTTACGGAAGAAAGTTCTGGTGTCTATCTTCAGCAGGACTATGTGGCGTCTCTCTGACTCTGTCTTTCTTTCTCCCGGAATTCAGTCCAGTCGTCTGTGCGCCTAGCTCTGCTTCTCTCGGCCCTACTCTGCTATAGGCTCAAAGCAGTTCTTTATTCATTAATGGTAATAACAGCATACAGATGGGAATCCCACATCTGTTTCTGAACACAGAACCTGTGCTTTTTGCTCAGCACCTGTCATTATCCATGGCAAAATCAATGCAAGCTGCTTGAAACGCCTCAGATAGGATTTGAGGGTATAGTATGCTATCAATGGTGGTGGTTGTCTGTATAAACAAGGTATTTGCTATTGTAATTACTCAGTGTGTAATTATCGTGTTAGTGTGTCTTCCTATTATATTATGATAGAATGTCTGATTTCGATGATTGATATTTGAAATTCTTACTTGATTTACCTAAAACCATCTTAAATGAATTTGGGCCTGTGATTAAGACAGAGTTTCTAACAATTTCTACAATGGCCTGAGCACTTTAAACTAGGTTATGTGAAGTAGTACATCACATACTAATGATAGTATAACATTCTATACTAATGATAGTAAAACCAAAACCAACTCTGGAAAACAGTGAAGCAGCACTTCTTCACTATCAAAATTCAGCCGTGATTTAATTATTTATGCAAAAATACGTATTTCTTGTAAGATCTACTTCAAGATCTATAAGTTCACTAGCACTGAGTCATTGACCAGTTTCCGAGTACCAGGCTTGATTCCTCTCTTACTGAGGACATTTCTTCTCAACCTATATCATCTTTTAGTAACATTTGTTCCTCTACCTACAGATAACTACTGTCTACAGCCCTCCTCAAAGAAACTTTTCTTTGCAACAGATGGAAACCATTATAGGAAACTGCAGTCAAAAATGCAGGGTTGTCAAGACGAGCTCCAATGGATCTATCTATAAACACTTCCACATCTCCCACATCTAAGGCTCAGGGAACATTTCAGTAAAGGTGCAGAAAGTTTTTAAGAGCCATGGAGAGGATCAGGGGGTTTGCTGTGTCTCCTAGAAACGTCAGTAGCTACACATCAATTCTCATCACAATGACCATTCAGATGTGAGCTGAACAGGACACCAATAGACACAACAAAGTAGACAGGGAAACCACACTAGGTCTCAACCTTACACAAAATCTCCTGGCAACAAAGAAATGCTGAGAGGGGGAGAGTTAGCCTTCCCCAGGGAAGAGCAGACCATTGGATGTCCAATGCCAAACAACACTGAAAACATACGTATGAGCAACATTCTATGGCATGAGCAGGTGAAATTTAGGAACAAGTATGTATAAACATACAGATATGCATAAAAATTAATTAATGGAAAAAGAGGCCAGGATTTTGAAAAAGAACAAGGAGGCATATGGCAGGGTTTGGGGAAAGGACAAGGAAATGAGAAATGATGTGATTATAAGTATTCTCAAAAATACAGACAAACTTCCTTAGCAGCAAATTTGCATTTGTCTTCAGTAAACATAAATTAATACATATAATAATTATTCAAAATATTTCTTTATAACTTATTCACAGCGAGTGTTTGATTTATATTCTTATTCTTAATTACACACTAGGGATTATGTAAAATTTTTCTTAAGTGAAAAAATTCAAGGATAGTGATTAATTTCACAAATAATTTTTAAAATCCCAAATACACATCTACTGATTTTTTAGAATGTATTTTTCCTAAATTCCCTTCTATCAAATTATTTTTTCATCATGTTAGAGGAGAATACTCTAAAAATATTAAACAAGAATAAAATAACACCAACAACTAAACACATCGTCCTCCTTTTAGGATTTAAATCTATTGACTGGGCAGTAACGAGAGTCCACTAGTTAAAACAATCTGCATGAAAAGACAGAAAGCTTAAAGTTTCAAGACAAGTAGGTATGTGAACACTTTAATGTCATAATTTTTTTTCAGTTTTCATTTTTCAAGATAGGGTTTCTCTGTGTAGTCCCAGGTGTCTTGCAATTCACTCTGTAGATCAGGCTGGTTTCGAATCCAGAGATCTGCTTTCTTCTGCTTCCCAAATTTGGTGATTAAGACTTGCATCACCAGGCCTGGCTTGAATGTACATTTTTCAAACCACAGACCCAGAGAGATTAGGTAACAAGGAGCATTGAAGGAGGGGACCACCCAATCTCCTTGGGAAGGGGAAATAGAAGAGATTTCGCCATATCCTGTGACCAGGCAAGACTTCAAGTGGAAGAATTAAGACACCAACTTAGTCACATAACCTTCAGCCAACAGTCTGTCATAGCTATGGGATATTCTAGGCCAAGGGTAACCTAAAGATTGTGAAAGTGGTCAACCAATGACAAGTCTACTCTAAAAGCCATGCCAGGAGAGTAAGCCCATTCCTGACACTACCTAGAATATCTGGACTCAGGCTGAATGACCGAGAGACCTAGGATAGAACCAAACATGACTGGAGTTGGGGAAAAGTCAATGTAATGATGCCTAACAATTTTCTGCTACACTCGATCATTGGTGCCTAGCCCAATTGTCAGCAGAGAAGCTTCATCCAGCAACTAATGCAAACAATGCAGACCCACAGCCGAACATTAGGTGGAGTTCAGGGAATCCTGTAGAAGAGTGGAGAAAAGGATTTAAGAGCCATAGAAGTCAAGGAGACCACAAGAAAACGCACAGAATCAATGAACCTGGGCTCAAAGGGGCTCACAGACATTGAGCAGATAATCAGGGAGCCTACATGGGACTAACCTAGACAAATCGGCATATATGTTACTGTTTATGTAGCTTGGTCCTCTAGTGAGATTCCTAACAGTGGGAATAAGAGCTGACAGTTTTACTGGTTTTTGAGACCCTACTCTTCATACTGGGTCACCTTGCCCAGCCTTAATTCACAGGGAGGTATTTAGTCTTACTGCAACTTGAAATGCCATGCTTTGTTGATATTTCTGGGTAACTTGGCCTTTCCTAACCAGATATGGAGGAGGAGTGGATAGGGTGTGGGAACAGAGCAGACAAGGGGAGTGACTGAGAGGAGAGAAGGGGAGGAAAACTGTGACTGGGATGTAAAAATAAATAAATAAATCTAAAAAATCAGCCAGATATCCCATGTTCTCTTATTCACCATGCCTTGACCAAGTGTGTTAATCTCTACAGACTGTAAAAAGGCAAATGACTGGAGGGGAAGGGTGTTTTCCAGAAGCAAGAGGACAGTTGCACCTACAAACTCACAACAATAGTGATAGCAGAAAAACAAAACAAAACAAAACACCTGTGCAAAAGCCAATCAGACAATATCCTAGCCTGGAGAAGGGAGTAGGCACAAAGTCCATCCCTTGCTGAAGAGCTGTTGGTAATTGACAGCTGCTGGCAGAGGAAGATTCGGTTTTCCTTAAGAATGTGTTCGGTCCCCGGTAAGAGGAAGATGGCCCACACGTAAGAATATTGGCCAGTCCTACTTAGGACTGGGTGGGATTTTAAAAATAAAAAAAAACAAATCCATAAAGTTGAGTGGGTATGAAAAGGGAGGATGAATATGGGGGATTGGAAGAGGTTAGTGAATATAATATATGAAATTCTCAAGGAATTAATAAAAGCATGTATTAAAAATTCGCCAGATAAATGTACCAGTTTTTTTTTAAATGAAAGTAAAATTAGGTTACTTTCACCCTTTCATCTCTACTGTAACAGTAAAGTATTTTTTTTTTATTAGTAAATTCATATGGCAGCATTTCTGGTGTTGTAGTCAATTTAATTTACACATATTCCAGTCCCATGATATATTGTAATGAGTGTAACACTCACTCAAATTAGAAAATCTTTAACGTATACTGACATATATATGTATATATGTATTATATATATATATATATATACACACACACATATATAATACTTTGCCCACTTCAAATGGCACACACCTGTTGTGAAGAGCTACATCGGGTTCTTTCCAGAGTTTTCTGGTGTTCCTCTATGTAATATTGTAATATTGTAACATATTCACAAGAGACCATTACTGAAGAAGAGGGCGAAATGGTCCCTATTCCCAAATAATTAGCAGGCAGTGGAAGAGTCATGTTGTCAGCGGTGTGAAAACAGGGAAATGTGTACTGCTCCATGGAATGTGAAACTCCTTGAGAAGGCAGGGAACGCATGCTGAGTGCGTGGGGGCTGGGGGGGGGGAGGAGTTAGAATAGTTCCCCTTGATTTGAGGCTGAAGATGAGGCCTGTAGAAAAGGGAAAGCAGATTGAAAAGATAACACTTCCGTTGGGTGGGCTGAGCCAAGGAAAAGGTCAAAGGCTAGCGATTCACAAAATTGGGGGATGGATCAGGTTAGAGTGTCAAAAACTACTTATTAGTTCATGCAAAGGACACAGGCAGGCAGTTTGAATATGACTGTGTGACGCAAGATGTAGAATGCAGAAGCAGGGGTTAGTAATTCAGGAAACAAGCTGGGGCGATAGGGGTGCGTGCCTTTAATAGCAACACTGAGAAAGCAGAGGCTGGGGGACCTAGCTAAATTTGAGACCAGCCTGGTGTATATTGTGACTTCCAGGACAACTAGAGATAAACTGACAGTCTCTCTTGAAAAACAAACAAATGAAACAATTCAGAAAATATATAAGTAGATGTGTTTTTGACATCTCCTAGTCCAAACTAGTATGGTGGCAGACAACAATAATGCCATGATTTCCCTTTTATTTGCACATGACTCCTGTCTGGCTCAGTACGAATACCCTTCAGCCCATTTTATCATCACAATGATCTTAATTGGCAATGGCCGTGATTATTGTCAATTACTGCCAAGGGATCTTGGCTTTAGAGAAGTTATGGAATGGTCCCAGTGTGGTCACTTTGGCTGTTTGGTTTCAGCTTTCACTACTATTGTATTTGTCAGCTATGTTGGAAGGTGGAGTGGCCTCTGAGAACACTATGTGGCTTGTGGCTCTAACAAGTCACATTTTACAGTCTATACCACGTCATGGAAACCCCATCAGAGAATCCGTAGGTGCTCCGTAGAAACCAGACGTTCCTATGTACATGAAACACTTTGCAAGGAACAGAAAACTGAAATGTAAATGTGTTTGTCCACGCCCCCAAATCATACTCTTTCTTTTGTCATCTGCCACTGTAGCCCAGTAAATAAGTGGCTGTAAAAAAACAATTGCAGCTTAGAAATGTAATGTAAGTCACTTAATCATTTAAGAAAGGTTGAGAAAGTCAAGAGATTCCAAACCATGGCTATTATTAAAGCCAAAACCTGTCTCTAACGTGTCTTATTCTCATTTAAATTTTCTCCTTTAATTCTCACAAGGTTTCTGCCCTAAAAGAAGAGCTACAAGTAATCAAAGGTTGCTGGGAACATGATAGTTCCTCTTCAGGGATGAAGCTATGATATGCTTGCCAATTCCAAGAGTCCTAAATACGTACAAGAAACACTAATTATCTCCAAAGTCTGTATTTATCAAAGTGTGTGTGTGTGTTTGTAGCAATTACAATTAAACAATTGAAACCTATGAATTTGAGAAGGAGTGGGAGGAACATAGGAGGAATTGGAAGAAAGAGAGGAAGGAGAAGAAAGATATAAGTTCAATACTCATATAGAACATTCTTAAAAATATATAAATATAAATAAGTGTTCTTTGAATAACACTGCAGATAAAACTTGTGATAAATCCAAATTGTTGAAGAATTTGTTAAATAACTAGTGAGGTATTTTCTATTTATTTTTATTTTCTAGTATATCAGACATCATATCTGTTGCTCCATTGAAACTTTTGATTATTTCATCCATCAATCCATTTATCTACCCATTTCCCCTCTCTGATTTGCTACCCATTTTCTGGTATCTCTATTTCTGATCAGACTACATGTTAGGACACAAAGTTCAGCTAACAATTAGACCTTACTTATTTGACTCATGGGACCAAGCACTGAATAATACTCAAAAGTTATATTAAGAAAATATCCTATTTTGTCCCATGTAATCATTTCATGTTACATAAATTGTATGGCTTAGCAATATAACATTATGTCTATTCTAGAGCAACAAGGTCAGTGGGTAAAACAGCAAGACGGTGTAAATACTTCTATTAGAGTTTTGCAGAAATAAAATCTGTTGTTTTACAAGTTTCTACTAACACTTCTACATTCATATTTCTAACAGAATTTTTTTTTCAGTTTTTGAAACAAACACTTTAAATGTAGAAAATACAAATAGACCAAGTATTTTTCAGAGAACTAAATTAAATTTGAAAGTACAAAACACTTCTAATTTGAGAAGCAATTGGAATAAATCTTTGAAATTAGAAATTCTGAGTTCTAACATTGTCTCTGCTGTGCTCATTGAGCAAGTACTGAAAGAGTGGTTTATTCTTTAATGTTTTGGATTCCTCTTTTCAAAGTTCTAAGTTGCCATGTTGGAATAGGATGTCACTTTTTGCTCTAAGCCTGTTGAAAACAAAATGTGCCACAAAATTGTAAAATAATAGTTTCTTGTTACAGACTGGCCCTGAAAGCAAATTTGTTGAATGGGAAAAAAAATTCAAAATAACTCGGTTGTTTTTCTTAAATGTTGCTTTGTATATTCTGAATGCAGGAGACATAGAATTGTTGATATTTGAAGGTGAAAAATTACCCCAAATTAAAGGGTGCACTTTGACTTAAATGCATATTTGCCCCTTGGTAGGAAGAAGAAACAGAGAGAAGTAGATGTATTTTCAGGAACTAAATAATCAGATACATACACTTTCATAGTGTAACAATGTACTCTCAAGCTATGTCTCCCTTTCAGAAATAGCTACAGCTTTTTAAAAAGCCAATGAAAATAAGAACTATGATCTAGCCTCATTCAGAAAGGAGCCCTTGCCATCACGGTTAAAATAGCTTGCAGAAACCCTAAAAAGCACAGGTTGAATGCAATAAATGACATCAGGAAAATCAAGTATCCGTTGAACCTCTTACTGGTTTCTCCCATACTCCACATAACAATGATATCAGAGAGCATTCTCATACATCTTGCGTATGTATAAAAGTCTTTTTTCCTGTTCTTTCATTATTTAGAAAATATCTAATAAATAGAGTGAGAATATGAGAAAATGAGATTCAGAGTGCAACTCATTTCTTGTTAGGGGTAACTATGAAGGTATTTGGAGGAATTTTTTACCAATATCTGAGACAAGACTATGCAGTAGATCTCTGAAAGTGTAAGGAAAGTCCAAATAGATACATCACAGCATTTAGAAATAAACATGCTATTTTCCTAAAAGACAAAGACCTGTTGAACTGAATAAATTAGAAGCATTGCAATAGAACAGATCACAGCAGTCACTGACAAAGAGTTGCTCAATGAAATACAAATAAAAATATTCATTTGCTCATTCACTTCTTACAAGCAAAATCCTTTCTACATAAAGCTCCCTAGAAGACACTATATAAATGTAATGTCCAGACACAGAGACTTGACAGTTTGTCATCTGTAATTTTTAGCTCAGTTACCTAAGGCATACAATTATTTTTAAAAGGTTTTATTTTAAAAGGTGTTATTGTTTGTTTGTTTGATTGATTGATTGATTGATTGATTTTCTTGAGAAAAGATTTCTCTGTGTAACTGTTCTTGCTGTCCTGGAACCTGATTTGTTGACTAGGCTGGCCTCAAACTCACAGAAATCTGTCTGCCTCTGCTTCCTTGCTGGGATTAAGTTGTGTGCCACCAACCCCTGCAGTATACAATTTTTCACAACTCAAATACTTTGATTGTTTTTTTTATTGGTTTGTTTGTTTTTAAATAAACTTCAAAGAGGCTTGGGATTTTGCTTTCCTTTTGTCAGGATGATTTTCCTTAACAGACTCTGGAGTTAAGAACCTAAAGAAGTCCTGTTTTATAATTTATAATTTAACTTAAAGAGAGTTAGTGCACACTGTGTTAGATACTATTTTTATAAATATGCAGATGAGGAGAAGAGGTTGCAGTACAGTCTGGTTTTGAGAACTAGCAATGGGATATAATAACAACACATATGAAGTTCCTAAGAGCTCAAAGTGAAGCATGGGAGGTTCTGATGCTCTTATTATAGTACCTATTCTCCAGACTCACCAAAATATAGTCTCTTCCGTTTAGAAGTCACTGAACAACCAGTCTTACTATCATTCATCTAGGGAGCCACTGGATTAAGAAAATGACACTCATGCTCGGTGCCACATCTCAGCCATATTCATCCTTCTTCCACATGCATCCAGGATGCTTTTAACTGCCATTGCCATCATTTCCTTGGACTCTTCACTCTTTGAGGCATTTTTGTCATGGTTTGTTTGTTTTTGATAACGTCTACTTCGCTTTCAGGCTGAATTCAAACTCTAAATCTTACTGCCCCCTAGCTGCTTATATAATGGGGCTGTGTGTGTGGCCTTCTATATCTGGTCCCATTGGCTTTTAACAGAAATGAGACTTCATAGCTGTAGCCTTTCTGACATTTCCAGGAAACAAATCTCACAGCAAATTCCCTGTGCTTCTCCCCTTACAGGCTTACTGCCTGCCTTTTCCTCTGCAATGATGCCTGACCTTTAGGTATAGACATTTGTAGTAGATGTATAGGTTGAGACTGGGAAACACATGCTCTCTTCTTTCCTCTACAGTTTAATTGGCCGTGGTTTTCTGTAATGATCCCATCTGTTGCAAAGAGAAATTCCAACTCTAGACCAAGAGCTATGGTCAACTAGGGAGATCTGAGAGCAGGAGAAGTGATCTTCCCTGGGAGGAGCACCCAAATGTTATATGACAATCCCTGAATTCATACACATGCATGTAATCCCCCGCCCCCATACACACACATTTAAAGACAAGGGAGCCATGAATTTGAGACTGAGTGAGGGATACATGGAAAAGGTTAGCGGGGAGAATGAGAAGGGGAGAAACAGTGCAATTATAATTACAAAACTATTTAAAGTTAAATTGTTTATTCTTCAGACAATGGTTTATTACACAGCCTCCTTTTCCTTTGATATTTTACCAACTAGTTCTGAAAAATATTTATTAATGTTGGCCAATTGTCTTCAGTTATATTTAGATGAAGTCATTTACATGGAGTTTAGTTGCCACATAATCTTATCTGCCATAGCCACTATAATATATTAGACTTTGTTTTCAGACAATAAAATACCTCAGTTTTTCTCTTTATGATGGAAAACTTCAATTTACATTTTCTAGTAAAAGTCCTTCAAAAGAGGAACAAAAAAAGTTCTAAAAAAGAAGATCTTGAATAAGGAAAAGATAGAGGATAACTGAATATTTCAATACAAGAGCAAGTTGGAACTTCAGGTCATAATAACCATTGTTTTGATATGAGTGGAGAATTATTTTATCTCAAGATTGTTATAATCAAAAAACACAGTTTGGATGGTTATACAACAAAAATATAAAAGAGACTATTGACTAATAGCCTTAATTGAAATTAATGGCAACTTTTAAAAGATTAATTATTATGATAAAACTAATTTTAAAACTTTTATAGAAGAATGAATCCACATAGAGAATAGTTTAAGTAATATGTGAGTCTTCAGAATGTAAGCATAAGGAAGATAATAATCTAAGGCCCCTTCCTCTTCTTTCTACTGAAAACAATCAAGAGGAAGGCAGGCTACCTACAGTAGAAAAAAACATTAGTCTAGCTGTGCTGGTACTACCTGCGCACAACATAGCTGTAAGAAATTATGCAAATTCACCGATCCACTTACCTGCCAAGTATGTGTTGATACTTCCAGGCATGAGACTGGCTGTCCTCAGCTAAAGGGCATCTGAGAGAGGGTGGATTAGTGATTGCAATGCATAGTATATGAACTGATTACATTATAAAATTTGATATTTTAAAACTATTGTATTAGTGGTCTAAGTAAACCTACCCAACCATAGTTAACATGAACAAGGAAAGAAAAAAAAAACAAGTTATGAACATTACATGAATTAGGTTCATTTATAAAGTGTGAAAGGATCTGTCTCCTGACAGACGCTTAATGTCTTGACATTTTGGGTCTGTAAGACTGGGTTGGTATAAAATTTGCTGTTATAAAAACACGTAATATTCCTGTAAAAAATGAATATTCTAAGCCACTGTAAAGATAAATACTTCCTGTTTTTATCTGGGTTTATATAAATTTATACAACATAATTAATAGGGCTATTATGATATTTGTGCATAAATATTTTTGGAGTATTACATATTCTAATCATAGGATGAAATATGATTTTTATAGTACTTCAAAATAAAAAGTCTATATTTTGTTTGAATAAGTGAACAATTTAAAGTGATACATAGTATTTAAACAAATGTAAAAATTGTACAGACAAGTAATTTAATAAAAGGCAAAATTCATCTTTTATCATCAAAAGCAATGGAGAAGATAAAACAGACTATTGCATTTTGAAAACCCATCATTTCCCTGAGAATAGCTAATGCATGTTAAATGCCTATTCAAAATTTTAGTATAAAATAAAATAAAAAAATTGTCCACATTCAAGACTCAAATTGAGTAGAAAAAATTAAATATGGATGTAATAATTAAATAAAGTAAGTATTACATGTTCACACAGAAAGAGTTTATAGAGCTCATAGCATATAGTGTTCACTATCCCTCATGTTTATATAAGAACATTTATTTCATCTCAGGGACTTTTTGTTCTTTTGCCCTTTGACATCCATTTATACTTAGGTAAGCATGTTAAATAGATTCAATGGGGGGATATGCCTGCAACCAGATCTTTACCCCAACATCCACCAGAAGAAGAATATACTCAGACAATTATTTTAAGAAGCAACAGCCTTTGGACAGGTAAACACAAACTAGAAAAGTTCATACTAAATACTCATTAGCGCTAACTGAAGGAGGTTGGCTTGGCACAAGACATGCCCTTTTTGGTACTTTACACAAGATGGTGGTGTTATGTTTTAAAGCTACACCACCTTGCATCAATTCATTTTTTAAAATTTTAAAATATTTATTTATTTTTATTTTCTGTGCTTAGGTGCTTTTGTCCGCATTTATGTGTATCCACCATATGCTTGCCTGGTGAATGTGGCGGTCAGAAAAGGGCATCAGATGGCCTTGGAACTAGAGTTACAAACAGTTGTTGGCTGCCATGTAGGGTTCTGGGTATCAAATCCTAGTCCTCTAGAAGAGCAAGCTGTGTGCTTAAACCTCTGAGTCATCTCTCCAGCACCACCAACATATTCTTCAAAACCATTTCTAAAC
Source organism: Alexandromys fortis (assembly GCF_014885135.2). Taxonomy (NCBI): domain Eukaryota; kingdom Metazoa; phylum Chordata; class Mammalia; order Rodentia; family Cricetidae; genus Alexandromys; species Alexandromys fortis. The sequence goes on from NW_026067944.1 coordinate 4,883,193, forward strand.
TTTTAAAATTACCTTTCTTCCAATAATACTTAATCTTCCAAGTACTTAATCTAATTTATATATTAGAAATCTGGGTCAGACAACATATTAACATATACTGTCAACATTGTAGAAACCAAAAATGGATAGCGTGTGCAAGCATGCATGTGTTGATTTGACTGCAAAGATTGCCATGCATACAAAGAAAAGAATATATATAGTAAAGTAAGTAATTGTCTTATCTATGGCAGAGAGCCTGAAGTACTCCTTTTCTTCATTTGTATTTTAAAAAGCAGAAATTTTAATCTAGGTTGAACATGAGGGCAAGAGACACACGTAAATATGTAAGATTTTTATTTCCCAAAAGGAAACTGTAGTGTGCTCTGTTGAAAATACCACGACTCATTTTCCAGACAAGCTCTGGACACTGATGTGTGGAATCAGTGAAAAAATGAGAGCAAAAGGTGTCTTGTGCTTGATTAAGCAGACACTGCCTAAAGTTCTCAGGCCATCAAGAGTTCCTGAAAAATATGGATGGATTTTTTATTAATTATAGCAAATCAAATAGAGCACACAGAAATAAAATTAACTTGCTTTATGGCAGATAGAATGAAATTTGCTGTTTATGGACTTTTAGTGGACCGTTTTAAGATGCCTTTCATAATAACAGCTTAAATGTTGATGCTAGCTTTCCCGAGAGCAGTCAGCTAGGGAAAGGAATGGAGCAGGGTGCATCAAATTTAAGTGATTTGAATTCTCTCCAAAAGCTTGTTTGAGGAAAAAATAGTCAACCTGCTTTTTTGGCAAATGATTAAAGAGTACCATAAAGTCCAAAGCTAACTGCTACGAGAGCCAAGACTGTAAAATTGAGAAACCTCACCCTATGGCCTTGCTTTTCCATACTCCTTGAAAGAATTTTAAAATAAAAATGTTTGCTGATAGGAACCCAAGACTGATTGAACAGTGTCTATACTCATGAGTTTGAAATTTTTGTTTTATGAATGTATGCTATAAAATGTTTGGTCATAACCATGTCGGTTAATGGTGGCTCAGAGAGAAAGTCCAGCACAAACTCATGTTTGCAGCTCCTACCTGTCCTCAATATTTGTACACTTCAGAGACCAAGAGTGAGGCTTTGCTATTATTTGACCTTTTATACCTACTCATTCACTTTCAATTATGTATACTTAGAGAAGCTGTTTTGAAGTTTTAATTACGATATAAAGAATTATTAAAATATATTTATCATTCTATGTATTTTTTAGTTCAGCACTTCCATCTGTTTTACCTTTCATAAGGCCATTTATCTCACTACCCGAAGGTCATAATATAAGTAGAAGGTGAAAAGCATGAGAGACAAAAAATAGGAGACTTATTCAGTTTACAAGCTTCATTGGTCTCAATACTAAGATGTTATCCATAATTTAGAAAATATCTATTCTTTTCTATTGACCAACAGAAATAGGTAACTACTCACTAGAGGTTTTATAGTGAAACTAATTATATATTCTGGAAGTGACCACAAAGGAAAAGCAATTTAAGTTGCTTTTTTTTTTTTCAGAAATTCACAAATGGCAAGTTTGGAATAAATATAAACAAAGAAAAAAGAACCTAGAATGTACACCTTTAGGAAAGCACACCCAACAACACAGAGCAGAATGTCTTCAAGAAATGCAACCATTTGGGGAAAAATGAGGTTTCTGGCTTTTGATCAAATAAAAACTAGCCAGTCTCCCTAACAAGGTCTTATATGAACTGGAATGGAGTACTTGACTAAACTAGAATTAGTCAAAAAAAAAATCACCTGAAAATACAATGGTAAGAAATGGTAAGAAAAGTCTATTTTTAAAAAAAAAAAATATTTTGCTTTACATAGTCATAAAGGATAGTTTAATAAGCAATGCTGAAATATTCTCAAGTATTGTTTTGTGATATCAGGTAACTTTAGTACCTTTTACATGTATAAAATTGAAAAAAAAGGGATGATTATTAAAAGCAAGATGATGCCAGGCAGTGATGGCACATGCCTTTAAATCCAGCACAGGCGGATCTCCGTAAGTTCAAGGCCAGCCTGGTCTGCAAGAGCTAATTCCCGGATAGGCTCCAAAGCTACAGAGAAACCATGTCTGAAAAAAAAAAAAAAAAGAAAGATGATGACCGAACTTACATTGATGTTACATTAGATTCTCTCTAGAATTATGTCAAGTTAGAATAGAGAGTTTTTAGGTGAAGTGTTAAAATATATAAGGATAAGTTTTAAAGTGTCATTTATAACAAATTCATTAGAAATTCCTAAAATGGATTTCACCATGGTTATCTTGCTTGCATATAGTAGTTTCAGCTACATGAGACTCAATTTAATTTACAACCTGTCAAAAATTTAAAAAATAAATATTTTATGTAGAGACTATCAAAGGCAAGAGGGGAGGGGTACTGGCCTGGCCTGAGCCCTCAAGACTCAGAGATACCCTGTAATGGCTTCAAGACTCTTATTCACATAAAATCAGGTAATGCGCTATCACATGGAAAAATACAACCTACAGTCTCAGTTGTGTGTCTTGACAAATGAAAGATCCACAAGAATCAGTATATTGTTCAATAAAAAGAAACAAAAGAATTTGCCGATGAGTTATTACAAAGTAAAGTGATATTTCTTAACTAGAAAGAAACATGCTTGGAGAAAGACGAGAGCACACTAGAGAGACTGCTTGGGGGCTCCTGAGAAAAGAGTCCTGTCTATTATAGACTTTAAACGTAAGGGTCAAGAGCAATCATCTGGGAAAGAATGGCACACTTAGTGGGGCTATGGGCTGCAGAGTTTCAGTTCAGTGTCTTGGCATTAGATCTCTCTCCTCCTGAGCTGGCTTCCAGTTATACCTCAAAGGATTACTAAGAAACATTCTCACTCCAGACTCTTTTCTGATGAATGAGATTACAGAGTTATCTTTAAGGATGCCTCGGATAAGATTATAATTGGGTAATGCCATCGTCTGAGCTGCTATGTTTGTATGCAAAGTTTAGAACTGTTCTTTGCTTTTTTTTTTTTTTTAACTATAAATGAGTTTTGTGGTGAGAGTTATAAAAATCTACTTACTCCACATCCTCCTTTTCTTATTCTTTTTGGGCATGTGAAAAGCCATATTGTTAGGGTGGCTTTGGTGGCTTTGGACCTTCGCAGTCCAGCTCCCTGAGGGAACTTCATCGAGACACTAGGAAGACTTTCACACTCCCAAATCATTTGGAGGGGAACCCATAGACAGAATCTGAAGGAAGCAATGGTATAATCTGTCAACCCAACTTCTTCATGTGTTCTAAGTGCTTCAGAAAATCCTGTTTGTCCTTGGTCTCCAGCAGCAGTAAACTAGAAATTTGGTAGAAATGTGAGTTAAAAGGCTTGTCCTCTTACCGATCCTACTCTCAAGGAATAGATTTAGTCATTCAAGGTAGGTACAGCATCCAAAAACACAACACGCTCCCGCTGCATTCTTACATGAACGAAACAGAAGAATTTAACTGGGATGATAGGAAGAAATGTGGAGAAAGAACGAATACGACTTTCTTCTAATTACAGGGGTTACTAGAGTAGAGCTTCGGTACGAAACACAGAAGAGCAACTGTTTCTCCTAATTTCTTTTTACAATGTGGCCTAAGGTGAATGCATAGACACTGGGCAGAGCAACTCCACAGCCTGTGGGGGATGTGATCCTGGAATGCATTGAACAGGCATTCCTAAGATGCTTGAAAGGGGTGACCGCCCCCCCCCCATTGGCTTCTACCCATTTCTCATCCATTTGGTTTCTCTTTACTCTTAAATATACTCTTGGCTCTTTTGATACTTAACCAGTGGCTACTGGTCACTCTCAGCTTTTGGAATTAAGTTTTTAAACAGAACATCAGTTTGTCCATGTTTGCTTTAGGCCTTCATATCTATTTTGTTTATTTTTAGATTTTATGTGTCAGACAGAGAAAGACAAACTGCATGATTTCACTCATGAAGAATCTGAGTTGATCCCTTAAAGAGGGGGTCCTGGTTCTGAAAGCTGGAAGAGGAATTAAAGGGATTGTTGGGAAATGTCTACCTTCTGATATAATTCTGATTGGTAGAATAAATTCTGGTGTTTCAAAAAGAATATAATTAGACATAATATTACACGTGACTTTCAGTATACTTCTTGCAAACGATGAAACTTTAAGGCTCTATGTATGTTACTTATTCTCCCTTGAAAGCTACCCAATGAAGCCTATTAATATACATGATTGTGACATATCTATCCAAAAATTAAACTTGAAAATACAAAAATAATGAAACTTTAAATCATTTTCCAATGTTCACAAGAAAAGAAATAATGATAGCATTTATAATGGTCATTTACTTACGATTTTTTATTCTTTGTATTGTCATGTCTTGTTCTTAATGACTTTTCATTGCTCTCAGTCGCAATAGTTTGATAATTATTAAGACGTGGTAAGAGACTTGTGATGATTTTGATTTTTTTCTAATTCAAAAAAATATTTTATTGCCATTGTTAAATGCTATAATTTTCCATAGCTATTTCTTTTTAATTAAAAAGTATTGATAAACTATGAAAAGTGAAATAAATCTATTCATCAAGGTAAAAGGTTTTTCTGTACAAGATTTAATAATAATAAAAAGAAAATAAAAAAAACAAACAGCAGGTGAACTTCTATTCAATGCTCTGGTGCCCATCTGCATTCTAAAACACTGTTTATGTTTCTGACTCATTCTGAGCTATTTTCATGACATGTTGTACCCCTCCCCTAATTCCTTATATACCTGTTCTTGCAAGGTACCTGTGAAAATAATTATCTTTTGAGTCTTCTCTTTGAATTTCAAAGTAATATAAATGACAACAATAATGATTTTATTTCTAAGCAAGCCATTTAAAGATTTCCCACATTAGACTTTATATAGATATCTCTTTGAGAGTCAAATTAAATGTATAATGTGAACAATAATGAACACTAATTAGCTTAGAAATAGAATTGCAATATTTAAAGTTTCATTAATTTACATAGGCCTTTTCCTACCTTTTCTGAGTTATAGTAGTTACGTTCTAAACAATCAGACTAGAATGAATATCAAAAGTATATTAAAATTAAATGGAGCAATTTGGTATGCTCAGCCATTTATTCCTTCTTTAGAAATCCCACAGCAGCGAGTGCTTTGTTCTGTCAAAGCCCTTACCACATTGTGTTATAATTACTGTTTATAGTCTAGCTCTGTGACTAGGCAGAGTTTCAAAGGATCTCAATGTATTCAATTTTAGATCCTCAGGTCTGACATAATGTCTGACACATGAAGAATCTTTCAGGATAAATCTGTTGAATGAAAGAGTAATAGAGAGAATGGATTGGCTTCAGATCCTCCCTCTGCCATTCATATTGTTAAGGCTGCTAGAGTTTCAGCTTGTAGTTGTCACTTGGGTGAAATAAAAGTTGTAAAGAGCCTTGCATGAGAACCGGTGTGTATATGTTATAAAGAATTTCTTAGAAACTCATTGATGTTTGAATACCTTCATGTAGTGGAAGTCGATTACTTACTGTGAAACACCCCAGATACCCGGACACCTTGTTCTGCCCACCCAAACCCAAGTCTCTAGAAGGAACAAAACTTGTGTAGACAGTCATCATGTATACACATCACAGTGTGCCAAGCATATAGGAGACGTCTGATGTGACTCAGATAAACATTTTGGGAATGGAGCAGAAGGGAAGTCTTTACCTAGGGCATGATGTGAGGAGCCTTTTAAGCTCTCTTGCCTTGGACCCTTTCCATGGATTATTCATGAATATTTTGATATCCACAGTACTAAGTTTACAGAAAAATGCTTCAATGAACTGTTTTTCTTTCATCATTTAATCCAACTAACGTCACTAAGTTTGTCATTCTTAAGTTTGTGATATGGAAAAACGTTGAGAACCTCTTGACTATTCATATTACTAAATTAATTTTAAAAGTCTGAAGGCATGTTATCAGATAGTACTTTCATTTACCACTAATTACTGGAACTATGTGACTTCCTGAAAATAAAGCAAAAATTATCCCCAGTATTATTAGTTCTCAGTGAGCAATTAAACAAATATTTGACATATTATATTACTGGTGGTTAGTCATCGTATATTAAATTGGCATATTTACATTGTAAGATTTAAATCCCTTAATAATGTAAAGGATATTTTACATTGACAAGTAAAGAAATTAAATCGTATCCTGAGAAGAGCCACATAGAAACAATGGGCCCTTTAGAAAAAAAAAAAAAAACCTGACACCAGTGTGGTTTGATTCTCTGTTTGATTCAGGACACAGTTAGCATCTAGGTCTGAGGCTTCAGACAGGTCTTTTAACCTCTATTTTATGTCTTTATCTTACCCTTTGTACTTTAAAAAAAAACATGGAAATGGAGTTTGTCTTCAGTGGAGATTAGCTATAAAATAAATAAACACTTGAGGTTTATGTAAGTATGAGTAAATATTAGAAGT
>NW_026067944.1:4889745-4923397 GCF_014885135.2 Alexandromys fortis
AGAGAGAGAGAGAGAGAGAGAGAGAGAGAGAGACTCTTGAGGAGCTATGCCTTGCTTTTCAGGCTGTGTTTTCTAGACTAAGAAGCCTCTCTCCGGCGATATTTACACTATAGGCACTGTATAAATTTTGTCACTGAATCATTGTTTACTTTACAGCTCTCAGCAATGATGGAAACAGACTGTGGAGACATCAATAAAGAAAGGAAGAATCTAAAACTGTTTAATGGATACTCACAGCTCACGTAGTGGTTAAAAATAAGAAAGAAACAATGATGATGGCATTATTTTAAGAGCTTTATTTTCTAGAAATTTGGAATGCAAAATAGGCATAAAAATGATCATCACACATATGGAAGAGCTCACATTGCTTGGTTTGAGTCACTGGATACTAAAGCTACCATTCCGGAAAAAAAATAAAGGAACATCTAGTGGTGATGTGTATTACTTTCCTGTTTCTTAAAAAAAAACTAACTACATTGGGGGATGGACCTGGCCTCCGACCATGAATTTATTATGCAAGTCATTATTTTTCCATTTCTAAATTTCCTAATGATAAGACCCAGGCTATTTTCATCAAATTGGTTTCACTTATGCTCTTTAAGTGCAAAGGACATCCATCTGGGCTTGAAGATAATGATGCCATGAAATGGAAATCTAAGTTTTAGGCTATAGTCAGAGCAGTAGTCTACTAGAAATAAGTGGCCATTTATATGTTACCACATCTAGTTTTGCAAATGTATCCTCGCACAGCAAATAATCATTTTTGGTCCAAAAGTTAGTCATAAAATTCTCCATTAGTGATTGGTAATGGACCATAATATAGCATGTTTTTTGAAAATACATTTGGAAAACTAAATGCCAGAAATGATGGCCTTATAAAGAATACAAATGTTCCTAGGACACAAAGTGGTAGGGATAGATTTTCACTTGCAACTACTAACACAAGGTTTCCTTATTTCTTGAGGGTCAGTATCTCTGTTTCCCGAACAAATGGAAGGACTGGGCTTTTACCAGCTCCCATCTCTTGTAGTATCTGGATTTAGTAGAATGACAAGAATGATACGTGACTGGCAGATCTACAAGATATGTGATGATAAAATCAATGAGAAATCAACATCTCGATGCTTACCAGAGAGCATATAAATCTACGTCTGAATCCATTCCAAACGCTTACAAGAAGCAATTATTAAAGTATCACCCGACAGAGATGAATGTCAAGGAAGTGTCAACACAGAGATGAACTTTCAATGTAAATTTATGTCTGCTCTTAATGTGCTGCCAAAGACACCAGGGGGATATGCTCATTTTCCACATGGTCAAAATGCTTCTTCTGAAAATGCAGTAATGGAAGGTCATCAAATCAACAAAGAAATCAGTTCTAAAGTCTTCTGACAAATGAAGACGTTAATTCTGAATTTCCTAATTTCTAGTTTAAGAGGAAATTGTTTTTTTTTTAACCTATAAAGAGACATAGAAGCACTTCCCATGTATTTCAAATCAGATGATGCTTCCCATAATGTTCACAAATATAAATAACAATAATGATTGCAGTTGTCCTTTGACCACTAGTACTAGGTGGACCCTGTTCTAAGTTTATAAGAAGTGACTGATCAGGAACTTTTGATGTTACCAGCGGTGTCTGAGAAGGAAAGGTCTGGGCCATAGTAGGAGATTCAAACTCTTACAACTTAATGTTGGAGCAGCTCAGCCTGTTTGTTTACATCTTTTACTGGAACCAAGGAAATCAAAAATTCTCTGAGGGTTATTTTTCACTTCAAGTGTTTAAGTGCTAATTGGTAAAGGAAGACTGTTCCCAAAATACAGCTTGAGAAAGACAGCTGTTTAAAGGCAAAGCAAGCTATAACATGGTGACCTAATGATACTTCAGGCCATGGAACTTCTAGGTACTTTGCTATAACTTATATGGGAAATAACCAATTTCTCTCAGGGCTGTGATTGTAGGATGGGTTTTGTTGCTGGCCTAAGATAGGGCCCCTCGGGACACCATGGGAGAGTTTGTTCACAAGAGCACACTACAATGCAAGAGAGGAAAACTGAATTTGAACAAGATTGCATTTCTTCATTAAGCATTAATCCTTATTATTTCACTCCCTCCTTCTCTCTTCTCCCTTCTCAGTAGAAGGGAAGCAACAATCCTGGCAATAGTCTGTAGACAACCAAGGTCAATAAAACTAAGTATGACCATGAAACTAAAGATAAGTGACCAGTGGTTAGGAACACAAAAGACCACTCCATTTGAAATGAAGGCTAGAGATTTTATGTCTTGATCTTATCCACTTAACTAAGGGAAAACAAACTTCTGAACAACAACACAAATATTGTTTCCACTACACTTTCACCATGGTGGCCTGTAAGAGCGGATACCATTTGAAGACAGAAACTAGGCAATTACAATGAGGAATCAAAAGAATTCCCAGGTCTTATAAATATTAATCTTTTAGGGACCACTCTTAGATGTCCAAAGAATTTCAGGAGCAATCTTTAAGAAGTGAATCTGTAAAATAAGATGAAATTTGAAGCCGAACCCTTTGTGCCACACCAGTAACACCAGAATTTGTAAAGGTTGGAGCAGGAGAACCAAGTTTGAAATAAGCCTGAGCCAAATAGTAAGATCTTATCTCTAAACAGCAAGGATGTTGAAGTTTGCACAAAAGAAAACATAGCCCAACATGAAAAGTACCTAGCAAGCATTTGTAGGTTTGTCCGTAGGTATCTGCTACAAGACTCCCCTTTATTCCGGAAGTCACTTGCGCGTGAGTCCTTCCTCTGTCAGCTAGACAAACTTACTTTTCTAAGTAAGTGTGAAAAACTCATCACTGGCTTCGTCAGAAGTTAGCATACAAATAATTCCCCCAAAGGGTTTGTCTTAGTTTTGTAGTTGTTGCTATTGAGGACATGATTATTATATGTGTGTAAGTACATAGATGTTTGTGGTAGTGCATGCACATGTATATGTGTGATTGGGCACATCTGTATTCATCCATGAGACAGCCAGAGGAGGACACTTTGTGAGATCACATTCAGTCTTAACCTCTTGAGTTAGTCAGGTTACCTGACCATAGCCAGAAAACCCTAGTGCTCCCTTAGCCTCACTCGTGTGCTGTAGGAATTCCTACAGCCAGTAGCCATTAAGTTACCTGCCCACTTGGGTGTGGCCTCTTAAACTATATATGCTAATGTAAAGCACATATCCAGGCTCTCTTCTGGCTGCGTGATTGGTTCCTGTTCCCCGTTTGTGCAGAAGACTGCAATCTGTGAGTCTACCCCTAAATAAATAGCCTTCTATGATACTCAGTTCTGAGCTAGTGTGGCATTTCTCTTAGCGTCTGTTTTCACATGTGAGCCATCATCACCTGCTTTTTATAATGGGTGCTGATCTCTGAACTTGAGCCCTCCTACTTATGGAACAAGCATTCTTGTGCACCGAGTCATCTTGTTTGACCTAAATAAGGACATTTTAGTAAATGACTGCCAGAGTCTCCTTCACAATTATTGACCCATGACTACTTTGTGATAGTTTATGGAATAAGACAAAATACAGAAAGTGTGCAGGATTACATAAGAAACAGAAGAATGGGATTGCTAGGGCAGGCCACTTCAACATTACTAACTCCATCTTAATGTGAACATGGAGAATAAGCAGATTTTGAAAAAATGAATAGAATTTTCCCAGAAAGTAAAATGATTCAAAACCACTATATGCACAAATGTGTACACCAGATACACACACACACACACACACACACACACACACACACATGTAAAAAGGACACTGTTCTGGAAGGACAGAGGGCGTGGCATAATGGAGTATGAGATAAGTGAAACTGAAGGAGGGTAGGATATGGCTGACATACAGTGTGCATATTTATGAGCATTTCATTTTAAGACCCATGATTTTATACAATCAATATGTTCTCATAAAATTAAAAACATTGAAAATTAACGGAACAGTCAAAAATTCTCCATACTCATTTTTACTTTACCACAACAGCTTCAATTTATTGTCATCTTTGTTCTATCTTATTTATAACAAAAATTAAGTGCTGCTATCTTATGTAATCCTCCAAGAGCTCAAGGATGATGTTGTGCTATTTACAAATGAATCGAATATTAGATTTAGACATTGCCTCTCCACGTACAAAAATGATATTACCATAGATGTGTACTGGCAGCCTTTTGCTCAAACTTGTGTTTGTGACTTTGGTGATATTCTGATGTGCTATAACAAATAAAGCTGGACTGAGGACTGGTGTGTGCAGTGAACCACTAGTTAGCTATAGAGGCCAGGCAGTGGTGACACACACTTTTAATTCCAGCACTCAGGAGGCAGAGACAGATGGATCTCTGTGAGTTCAAGACCACCATGTGTTATACTAGATTCATCCAATCTCAAGGAGAAATAGAGGCAGGCAGTGGTGGCTCACATCTTTAATCTCAGTATTTGGGAGTCACGTGCCTTTACTCCCAACACTAGGGAGGAGGAAGATGGAAGGGATATGGCTGGAAAAAAGGAAAATAAGGCAGGAGGACAGAAGAGCTCAGGGCATTCAGTTTGAGAACTTGTAGAGACAGCATATCCCACTCAGTCTGAGGATTTCATACAGGTAAGAACTAGTGGTTGGCTGTTCTACCTCTCTGATTCTTTAGCTTTTACTCCCTTAATATCTGACTCCAGGTTTTTATTATGAAGCCAATTAGAAATCACACTGCCAGTGACCTTCCATTACCCTACGTCAGGCATGGATCTTTGGTGAGTAAAATGGAAAGTAGTGATTCACAAGAATGAGGTCAGAAGTAGCAGAGGTAGGAGATGGGGAAAGGACGAGATCGGTTTGTGCTAATCTGGCAGAAGCAGACTGTAAATTACTTTTATGTCTTTCAAAGCAGTTGCTTTACTGAGCTTTAAAAATTACACATGGCTCTTTGAGAAGGGAATACAGAAGAAAGGAATTTAAGAAGTTAAAAAAGTCATAAATGCGGGTCAAATTAAAATATAGTGTGTTAGTAAATACCTAACAGAAATAAGGGATAACCTTTCAAATCTGATCACCAGAGTACACTATGATTTACTTTTAAACATATAAATTACATTTGTCTCTTCCACTTCTGTCTTTCTCAGGTAGAAGAATATTAACAACATAGGTGGCTATCATTCACTCATGCATTCATTCAATCCAGATGCTGAGCTTCAACAAGTTAAAGAGTAAAATGTGAACACAGAAGAATGATGGAGTCAGAAAGCACATATAATACAATTATATGCCAAAGAGCTTTGGTCATGAGCTGTGTGACGGTCATAGCTCAGGTACATCTTACTACCTGTACAATAGGCTGTACCATTTTATTCATGTGTACTCCTTGATGTTTACACAATGACATCCCCTAAAAATGTATTTATAACTATAGATGTCAGTTGTTAAGTGACACATAAATGTTTATCTAGGATCAGGAAGAAGAAGTTTCTCAGGGCGGGGAAATTTAAGATTCTTTGCTCTAATGTAAGCCAGGTCATACTCTCTCCCACATTTTCTCTTTTCTTTAGTCAAAAAGTAGGCAGTGACAGTGAATGCTTTCTGAACACCCACTCCACGTAATTCAGCTAAGTATGTTAAGTTCTTATCTCAAACAAACCATTCTGTGATGGTAACGATGCCATGCTACAAAAAAGAAGCTCAACCTCACAAAGACTAACCTAATAGCACAAGCCATGTTACTGCCTTTCCTGTGACTCTAACCTTGGGGAAACATCCTAGAATCTTTGCGTGTTTATGCCTTTCTATATGAAGTAAAGAAGCTAGGGCTCAGTTTGTTCAATGAATTTCCTCATTAATAAAGAGATTCCCTGGATGTGAACACTAGATGAGAATATATGCTTGGTAAGTGACACTGAAAATTGCCAGACTGATGAATACCGTCCCAAGGTGACAAACACAGGAGGGAACTGGGAGCTGACGAGAGCCTAGAGAGAATCCACCGGGAATCTGAGCACTGCAGAGGTGCATGACAGACAGGAAAGTGTGGGGGTCACTACACAGGGAGCAGCTGAGATGGTGAGAAAAGAGAAATCAGGCAGTGGAAGTGTTTAGAGGGTGTGACCTCTCAAGACGAGGGCAAACAGACCCAGCACAGGTAATGTCTAAGAGATTTATCTTGCTAGGACAACAGATCTCTACAAAACTAGCAATTCGAACCTCACAGCAGCAGATCACGTGTGAAATCTGTGAAGTCTCCCATTAACTGAGCACTGAGCAGAGCACCCATAATGAGCAACTCGCAACTGGCTATAATCTGAGTTTCAAAGAATGCTATATTCTTTTCTCACCGCCACGGGCACCTCCATGTGCGCGCGCGCACACACACACGCACACACAATTTATAGCATATACTAAATAAAACTAAAACCTCAAGAGGCTCCTTGTAATCTACCATTCCTAGCCTCTGAAGACTTTGTCTCAAAAACTTAATAAAATCAATTAACAAACAAACAAATCTTACATACTTTGAAAACCACAGCCAAACCCTCGCAAACAGGAATGGCATGCATTCTTACTCAAGTGGAACTGGGTGGTTCTGTTCAGTAAAAAATAATGGGATAAAATTGCAAGACTATTCTACTCCGTGTAGCAGTATATGACCAAGATGGAACACAAACCTGGCAAATGGCTAACCTAGTAATTAAATCATACCAGTGCTCTTTGTCTTCATTGCTACAAGATCTAGTGACCCAAATCAGAGAAGGAAATACAAAGAGGCAAAAAGAAAGCAGAGCCAGACTTTCCCTGGAGTGAACATTGAAGAAAACACTTTGCTGTCTCCTTTCTTAGATGTACACATGTAAGACATCAAATGAGTGATCTTCATTGACTTAATTTGTTATTCATAAAAATGTGGATTCTCCTTTTCTCTCTTTCAAATGGTTTTACTTTCTCCATAGTTTAAAGAAATAAGATAGAAAAGGTCATTATTTCCCCATTTTTGAGATAGAAACGCAGAGATAATTAGCAGTTTGATGTTTTCCCAAATTTGCATGTGTGCAGCCGTGACAGGATTGCGCCAATTCTTAAAGTATGCACTACACATGAAAGGCGAAAATTTAACCTCAGAGGCACGAAGACAGACTGCAACTTCAGAGAGAAGAGGTGAGACATATTTTGTCTTACCTAACAAGGTAGGTGTTTTTAATGTGGTTCATTCAGGCAGCTATGCCATTATGGTCCAAAAGTAAGAAAAAATGAAGGATCAGGAAAAAAGAAAAGCTCTGAAGCAAGCGTCTACCTCAGTTTTCTATGACTGTATTCATCACATAACTTCTGAAGCACTAGACACTAGAACTTTCAATAAAACAGGAACTGTACCATATCACATATGTTTTGACAGTATACTTTTACCTACTAGCCTCCATGATTGTGCAATGGCATATACACATAATCATTTAGTCTTTAAAAAATCATGTAATACTAGAGGTGTCAGAATTTCTACCTACAGATGACGAGCTATTTATTATGAGGCATGAGGGAAAAGCCAGCTCCTGCTGTCATATCGGTCAGATTTGTTCTGAATGTAGGTGTTTCTCACTCCCAGGGTGAGGTTTAATCCCTTTGTCACTGGGAAGGAGACAGCCACTGGCTGTGCTCAAAGAGAAGCTGAAGAGCATTGGGGACTTGCTAAGACTGTTCACATCAACCCCATTCTTTCTTCCTGATGAAGTTTTGAAGGATGAAATTGAGAATCAAACTTCTAAGAGGCTTAAAATTGAGACAAGGAGGGGGGAAAATCCAAGTTGTCCCTAAGATCTTTAGAAGATGGAGAAGAAAATGTGAGCTGTGTCTGGATCCTCAAATTGGGAACAATGTTAAATGTTTCCTAAACATTAAGGTCACAAGGAGTCTGCCTAGCTGGGATTACTGTAGTCCCCTGTTTTTAAATGCTTATGGAACAGAAGTAATCCTGATGTAGAAGATAAACTTTGAACTGTACTGAATTAGTAATTTCAGTGAGAAGCAAATATACTACCTGTTATGAGAATGGTTTGATAGCATTGTGCCATTTGTATATTCCTGAGGAGAGGGAGGAACTTTATTGAACGTTCATTGTGTGACTCTCCAAATTTAAACAATGCTCTGGAAAAGGCTTCTAGGATTCTGGAAAGGGTTGAAGTTCTGGAGCAGGGAAGCTGCACTCCCATTGTGAGTCAAGTGTACAGATCATCCCCTCACTCTTGACTGCGAGTCCTGAACGCTTACAGGTCACTACAGGAACTGGGACAGAGCTATCAAAGATCAACAGTGGAAGGCCCACAGTGTTTAGTTTAAAGAGTTCCCATTCGTCTAGGTGTGGCAAGTACATGTACACACATACATATGTAGTCACATACACGTACATGTTCATAGTCCTGAGCACAGCTTTCTCTTGCTTAAAAAGGCAACTAGTGCTTTTCCAGCACAAACCATCCATGTGGTCTGACTAAGCTACGAAACGCTTTTCTAAAATAAAATGCGAATACTTTGTTTTTCAAAATATGAAAGCATAATTTTATATATTTTTAAAATATTTTTAAGTGATAAAAAACTTCCCTTGATGAGAGGCTTGTATGCTACCCCTGGGTCTTCCAGAAGACCACTCTCAATGTACTATTTTCATGTTTCCACTGATCTAAAGGAAACGGCTGTACTTGCATAGTGAATCTTCTTTATATTTATAATCTTTGCATTTAAATATTTAAGCATAATGCATAGTAGTTTTTTAAACTTTGTAATTCCTTGAATCATTTTAAAACATTGATTTTTTTCTTCATTATTGTTTAGTGGATTTAGCTAGCTAATTCTATGTACTTTGTAATTAAAAACCACATAAATTAAGTTTCAGCCAGTATTTAAAATTTATATTTAATAACAAATACAATATAAATTACATGTAGATGAACAGATAGGTAGGTAGATGAAAAGGTGATGGTATATGTAAGAGAGGGTCTCCAGTTCTATCTGAGCTGAGGTCTGAATAAACTTTTAAAGAACCCAGATAGTGGCAACCAGCAACTTCTTACAATCATCACTCTCTTCAGATACTGTGGACTAGAATAAAAATGTGAAAATTTGGCATATCTGAGAAAACAAAATGAGCATATATATTTATTTATTCAACCAATTCACAGAGCCCATAAGAATGAACAAGTTTGAGCTGGGCAGGGGTGGTCCACACCTCTAATCCCAGTACACTGGAGGCAAAGGCAGGCAGATCTCTGTGAGTTCAAGGCTAACCTGGTCTACAAGAGTTAGGTTCCAGGACAGGTTCCAAAGCTTAAAAAGCCAAAAAGAGAGAGAGAGAGAGAAAGAGAGAGAGAGAGAGAGAGAGAGAGAGAGAGAGAGAGAGAGAGAGAGAAAGAAAGAACAAGAAGTTTTAAGCACATAGAAACTTCAACACACCAAAATCTAATGCATTAGTCTCCAGCCACATACAGGTATTTCAAACTTTAACTAAAATGTTAGATTATATGTTTCATTTACACTAGACACTAAATATTTTAGCCAAATGTGACTAGTAAGACTAGTAACTATGTTTATGGATGACACAGAGAATAATTTTAAGAATAATTAAGTTAATATTTATGTACTCAATACATTGTTACTATTAATAGTTGTGGTGCTATGGATTAGACCCAGGAGTTAAAACAATCAAGTAACAACATTCCCACTGACTTCACTCCAAGTCATCCATCAACTACTATATATGTTTGCTGAGAGTCAGTTATAGACATGTCCAAGTTATTTAATGTGAACCAACTGGAATATAAGTTTAATTTTTAAAGTATGTGACACACACACACACACTAACTTTTAAGATTAATTGGGCATGGGGAGATATCTCAGCTAATAAGGTGCTGTCAATATAAGCATGACAATCTCAATTTATTCCTCGATGGCAAAGCACGGTAGTCTGTGTTGCTGTCTCAGAACTGGGAAGGAAGAGCCAGGAAGACCTCAAGGCTTGCTGGTCCCCTGCCTGCTTTACTTGGTGTGTCCCAGACCCAGGGAAGAGCCTTGGCTCAATAAAAAGGACAGAAGGAAGACACTTGATGTCACATACATGTACACAAAAGTGCATCAGTACCCCCACACACATGCATGCACACACACGTCTTTATGACTTAATTGGCCAACTGTTGGTTACACTATACAGATTAAACAATAAGTTTTCTAGTGCCCATAGAAGAATTGCAAACACATGCAACATGTTATTACTAGAAACAGTTTTCCTAATGGCTTCTGTCATTTGAGAGAGGCAAGGAACATAATGAGGAATCAGGAGATTTCAGATGAAGGCACAAATATATATATACATACAACTCACACCTTCCACATACCACAGTAAGATGAGGATGAAGGCAAGTACAGATGAAGAAAGGGTACAACACATAAGATAAGCATTCAAGCATTTTAAAAGTGAAAAGTGATATTCTAATGTCCCTTTACTGAAATTGAATGGTCTATGTAAGTCTTATTTGATTTAGGATTGTTCTATGGTCAGAATATTTTTATTGCATTGATTTCTTTTTTAATTCACCAAGGAGTTTTGGAATCTGCTTTTTAAAACCCCAATGATACAGCAAGAGATGAAAGTTGTAAAAGAAACTAAATTCTGTGTAAAAAGGCTTTGGACTAATTATAAATAGTGATTGGTTAGTTCCATAAATCACCTTAAAACATTACATCATAGGTTTAATTAAGTCTAGACTGTAGACCCTTCAGATGCTATTAGAATGTCCCAATAGTATAACAATACATTTCAGAGTGTCTGGGAATACCTTGAAAAGCATAGGACCTTACACTGAAACAAAAATTAATATAATTTTATACAGAGGTTCCCCACACAACCCATAAATGGCGCAAAGTCAATCCAATACAACTGGCATTGATTTAATACAAATGTGCTTCTCCCTGAGTACATACCAGAGAGCACAAAGGCAAGTCACAATCCCTTTGGGTACTAATTGTTATTAATGGAACTCAGAGTAATTGCTGTGGGGAATAAAAAGAGAAACAGCCTTTCTTCCTGCATCAGTAAAGGTTTTGTGGATGAGCATGATAGTGTCTCATTATAAAAGTAGCTGTTTTGTTTATGTAGCAGAGATGGAAGTACAAAAGAAAACCTGTGAGGGCATGCCACTAGCTTCCCATGCAGATCTTTCACAGGAAAACCAAATGCATAGCACAGGGCAAAAACAGGTATCATCAGGAGTCAGTTACCCAACATCAGTAAGTCCTATGTGCTCTGGCGGAGGAGTGAGACAGGAGTTTAAGGCTCAGGATGGACAACTCTGTGTCCCATCGTTTGGGGAATCACCTCTGCCTGTGAGTCACTGTTTGGTAACAGGAAGCAAGAGTAACTAAACGATTGTTTACAGAAAATGACTCACTTATTCTAATAGCATAGTTTATGTACTGCTGGATTTTTTTTTTCAAAAAGGCACGCACTGAGTAATTTATCTGATTTCTTCAGAGTTTTCTGGCCAATTTAGTTCACAATACTGTGAAGTCACAATATTATGAACTTGGTTGGGTCTTTCACCCAAGGCTCAACCTATTGTTTATACTGGGTACTTTTCTTTCCGCTCCTTCCATCTCACTGTAATGGCATATGATAACAAATGATTGGGAGCAAAGCAGAGGTGACAAGAGAAGGAAGGTAAAGGGTGTTTAAATATTATCAAAATATTTTTACAAAATAAATCCACTACCATGAATATAAACATACATCACACAGCCACAAAATACATATTTGTAAAGTATGATTCATTAATAATTGAATGATTTTTGCTGTAATCAACATTTTGTCTGATACAAAATGTTCAGTTCTTAGCATACAATCAAACTTGCTACCTCAGAAATGATTCCGTTTGGATGGTTGATCCTGTGTGACTGAATGTCAATCCTCAACACGTAGTATATTTGCCTTTCTGATCCAGTTTATGTATCTCTAGCTCACGTCATCAATGGTCTTAGATCTCGGTATCTTTCATATTAATCTTGTCAACTTTCAATTTATATTTGCTATTTATTTTTTACCCAGAAACATACAGTAATCTTAGCAGTCCCAGAGTTGTCTTAGCAAAATTTATCACAGTCAAAGGCAAATATAATTATTGGATGTAGTTTTCTCATGCTATGGAGTTTCAAAACTCTTCTTCCTTGACGCTATGCTCTTGCTCTTCAGAATTTCTCTTACTCCTCTGTAACCAGTGTAACAAGTTACAGTTTCATCTTCCTTAGTTTTCTTCCCTGGGCTTCCACAATCCCAGTTCTCTTAAGAAAGTACATGCACACGATCATAATTATAATCTAATAGAGTATAATAGAGCATTTTACTCTCTCTCTCTCTCTCTCTCTCTCTCTCTCTCTCTCTCTCTCTCTCTCTCTCTGTGTGTGTGTGTATGTGTATGTGATACGTGTTCTGAAACTCACAGAGGCCACAAGAGGGCATTAGATCTCCCATAGCTAGAGTTGTGAACTACCCAGGTGGGTGTTGGAAACTAAACTCAGGTCCTTTGCAAGCTCAGCAAGCACCATAATGACGGGGATGTTTTTCCAGCCCCCTCTTTCAGCAAAATATGATATGATTTTATATCATACTATTAAGTTGTACATCATAGTTGGCCTCTGTAATACACTTAACTATGCTTCATTGTATGGAAAACAGGACTTTCATTGCAATAGTATGAATCTGATCATTTTAATGTGTATATCATATGGCCTCCAAATCCTTACAACCAGCATTATGGTAAACAAATATATGCAAACACAAATTAAATGGATGCTAGGTTCATAAGGGCTAAATCATGATAGATATCCTGTTAACTACTTTCTTGCCCCTTTCCCCAAATTTTGTATTCAACCAGCACCATATGACAATATATACTTCAAGTTTCCAATATCACATTTTCCCTTTATTTCTTGAAACTTTGTTTCTTTTAGGCCATGGCCTTGAAAAGAATTTTTTCAGAGAAGCTAGTTTATATAAAATAATAATTTTGACTAGGTTTAGTAGCAATACCTATAATTCCAATACTCAGAAAGCTGAGGTAAAATAACCACAAGTTCAAATTTATACTGGGCAACAGAGTGAGGCCCATATTAGCCTTGACTCTTAGACAAATCACATCTCAAACAACAATAATTGACAATTATTGGTGTTAAGTTTCTAAGACTCTTATATTCTGTATATCAGAAGTGCTTTGATTATTGTCACTATTATCAACTTTTAAATAATAAAATATTTGGATGCCTATAAATTCTATTCAAAACCAATAATGATCACAAAGCCAAGCATTAAGGTGATATGTATGTATGTAATATATATGTCCATACACACATATATAAGCAAATGTACATTTATAGGCTATATTCCATGATTTATTGTAATATTTATAGTTATAAATTAAATTTTTAATGTCAAAAGCTACTTAAATACCATGTTGAAAAATGATACATGTCAGATGAACTAAGCAACATTGTAATACTACATTTTCATCACTAAAAGGAAAAGCAAACAAAAAATATTCTGAAAGTATCATTTGGTTTAATAATGTGGACTATAAATAATTTTCTTTAAATAAAAATGTTTCTAATGTTTAAAATTACATTCTACATTCGTATTTAATATAATTTTCTTGACATGTTTATGGGGTTCCAAACAGATAAAACTAGTTGTATAAAAAATAAAGGATAGTATAGAAGATAAGAAAAACATATTAAATATAAAAATATGATTTTCAAAATCATTAAATGAGACTTTTGGCATAGCCTATAGTTAGATCTGGTGTTAAAAAGAAAAATGCTTTATCTGGAAAAAAAAGATATTTTAGTGGTTAACATAAATATGCATTATTTAAAGCTAAAGTTTTATATATAAATTGTGATAAAGTAATTATTAATAAAAAAACTCTTCTACTACTTGTTCCAAAGAAAAACTATCCCAAATTTTAAAATTGTATGTATAGAGTAAATCAAAACCATAAAAAACCTAGATATTACTGGCTTAAAATAATCTGGAAATTAGTTATAAAAGTTTAATTAGGTCAATAAAGAAATTCAAATGTAGAAATTCTTCAGAGACTGAAATCTTATAGTTCATTTTCTCATCCTGCAAATACCTACTAAATAGGATGTGTAAGCATTAAAAGAATACAATGAAAAATGAAGCATGGACTTTGCCCTCAAGGGGCTTACAGTCTAGTATGGAAAATATAAATAAACATATTGATATCTGTAACATAAGTTAGAAAGTGATGGGTCATGAGAAAATTTAGATAATACACTATGAAATTTATTAAAATCCAGACATATTCTTTCTGTTGTTTCTAAGTATGGAATAAAAACAGAGCAAAGACCAATTTGAAAGTTAAATGTTAAATTTTGTGAATCTGTCGATGAAAAAAAATTCAGATCCAAATCAATGCAATTTAATTCCCTATCCACCAGTTCTCTAGAAAGAGTATTGTGTCATTATTTACAAGTAGACACAAGCAGAATAACTTCATAACCGGGCTTGAAGCGATCATTTCAATGCATTAAGGCCTCACATACTCATGACACATTACTTTCTTGCACAGAAATTGGCTCCGTAAGATTAAAGAGATGAAGAATTCCTCGATGGCTCAAGTGTGCTCCAAGGAAAGCTAGAAGGTTGTACAGTTAACTCCCAGGGTGTAACTCTAAACCATACAACCTACTACCTCAACCCGGATGCACACAGCTTCCAGTGTTGCTTCAAACTCTTTATCATATCTTCAGACAGCTCCTCCAAATATGGCGGCCAAATACCTAAGGGCTTGGCAAGATGTAGGTAGAATATTCTACTGGTTTACCAATCGACTTCAATTTTGTATTACAGGATTCTCCTAATATGTTGGGTTTATGGTGTAGGTCACATAAAACACATTCCGGCATCTCGTTTAACACACTTCCACTAGCAGTGAGTAAATTTAAAAGTCAGTGACATTAGGCCTCAATTTTGAAGAGAAACAGGCTCAACGGTAACATAAAAATTTAGTTATAGACTTCACTCTGCTGTTGAAGTGGACAAGGCACATTAACTAACAGAGAATGTGCTGAAGTTTTTCAACAACAGCTATTCAGAACTTGCTCTAAGCCATTAAAATAAAAAAAAAAAAAACTCGTGAAAGCAGTTTATTGCATTTCAATTCAGCCTTGAATGGATGTGCTACAAATAATTCCAGAAAGCCAACAATTAAAACTCGCCTTGCACGACACACAAGGATTAATATATAACACGAAGAACAAAGTAAATATGATTGGTCCGTGACTATGTGAAAAAGCTGGAGGGTTAGCAGGAGTGTCTGAATGGGATTGAGCGGCACCCTACACAGTGCCTTGTCAGATCACCACACTGCCACAGACCCATAGAAACGAGCTTGTGCGGTCCACTTCACCACAAGATCGGATCTACGGGTTTATGCCAATGGGCATCGTCTCACATGGGTGCTACCAATGTAGCATTTGTCCTACACATCTAATGCAATTAGGGGATAGAAATGCTATCGGTATTTTAGTGTAAGTATTTTAAAGCCTATGCTCTCAGGATGCATATTCCCAGTTAAAGACCTTAATGAATACGCTGACCTAAATACAGGTTTGTAAACATGAGGATTAAAAAGTAGTTTTGCAAGTTCACTTCTTTTCTTCTTTTTTATAGATGCTTTTGTTTTAATTGTGAATATTTTAATGTTGTTAAACTGTTCTAATTAAGAATCCATATTTGCATATACGAATTATGCTATTGTAAGGCATGGATGTAGTATTATGAGTCTATAATTAAAAATAAATTATTAAATTATTTGTATAGGAATTAGAGTGCCTGTATTCACTCACATAAAATCTTAGTCATGATTTTACGGATGTATAGTAACATTATAACTTTCGTAAAACAAATGAGATCGGATTGACTAGGCAAAGAACACAAAATTCACAAATCCTAAATATATAGATATGTGCCTACAGCTGGAATGAAACAGTATGGAAAAATGCTATCAGAAAACTAAAATCAATGACAAGATAAGTGTGTCATTATTGCTATTCTGTACTGTTTGTATTCATTCAGACCACATCAAAGAGCATATAGTCTATTTCAACAAAATACATTTAAATTTCTTTCCCCCAAAATTGTACACATAAACAAAATATACACTTGCCTAAAACTCCTGTGTTCAACAGGTTGAAAGGAAATAAATTAGTCTCTAATTTTGTGAGCTATCAGACTATACGGGAACGAGCCAGTGATCACATATATAACCAGTTACATGTTCTTTTTTTAGGGTTCTAAACTCATCTGCAGCAAAATTATAAGCTGTACAATCATTAATCATTTCACTCATACAAAAATGATTAAGCTTTTCTTAATTACATCTTCATTGTGAAAAATAATACTGCATAGTAATCACTTCATGATTTGGCATGTTTGAAATAAATAAAAATAGAATGTATTTTATAGAGTTTAATACAGATAATTTGGTCGACACAAATTTTCACCATTATTTATTTTCAAATCATTCTCCTGCTTATTAAAACTATAGTAAATAATCAACACTCATACAATCATAGTGAAAGTATTTCACCATACAGCAAAGATTTCACATTAAAAGAGAGGAAGTACTGACTGTAGTTTTTATTCCTTCACAATTTGCTTTGGCTTTATTGTCTTACTAGATATATGAAAAAAGATTAAGATGCTCACCATGAGTTTATACCTTCCTCCCAGATTCTACTTCCTTTTGTACGGTACAACCATCGAAAACATATTGTTCTTTTCATTAAATAGCTTCCTTTATAACCATCTTATATTTGTGTTATAAGAATCAGTATACACACATGCCCTCAGAATGATGGCAACTGGGCATTGATCACAAAACCAAACAAAAAGGTTTACAAAGGCAAGCCATGCTGTAAAGTCTTGAAGGAAACCCATCAACAAAAATTCCAATAGCTAGCTCCACAAAAGGAAGGAAAATATCTTAGAACCAAGCACAGAATAATTTAAAATATTGCTGAATAATTACACTTTACACTTGGGATTTCCTTTTTTTTTTTTTTTTGTTTTACCTGAGATGGTTTCCTCCTATGCTCATTTTCTTCTCTTCTCATATCCACTTTAAGTGTTCCCCTAAAACAACCACAAAAGGAAAACATCAGACAATTGTCACCTACGAGGGGCACGATCTGTGGATCGTGAGAACGAGAGTGGATGACCGAGAAGAAGGCACAACGTCAAAATGAGGAAAACCCTTCAAAAGTCTTTTTCTTCAGGCTTGGCAGAGTCCAAGGGCCCCACCCCAGGATGCTCATATGACACAGAAATACTTCCACAGTGTGCATTTATGTGTTCGTTTTGGTTGGCGCTGCTTTCACAGGAACAGTTTTGAAAGTGAAAGGAGATGTTTCTTAAGGAAGCGACTAGGTGCTGCACAATGAAGTAGTGAAAGCTGAAAGGGGGCTTGGATTTGGCATGGCGCTTAATAAGATAATTAGGAGTGTGCAGATTAATGGCTCCTAAAATAACACTCAAAATAATGCTTTTTTTTAAACTAAAGGATCTTGAAACATGAAAACAGGTTTATCAATATTAATTAAGCCTTTCAAAGTTGGCTTTCCACTAACACAATGGAGGAATAAGAGGTATTCTGTAAATAATTAGTGAACAATAACCAATAAAGTCAATAAAACATATTATTCAAATGATTATATATATATATGTATATATATGGTCTGTGTAATATCTCATAATTCTTTGCCAAGTAACCAAGAAGAAGGCAAAATAAAGCAGCTGTGTAACACTTCTCTTTGTTTATTTTGTGAGTTTCTGATATCATGAAGTGTGATTTTGAAAGCATAACAATTTTCTAAAGTGTATTTCTCATGGATGATATTACCATACCAATCTTACTATGAAAACTATAACCTTAATACACACTGCATAGTTCAAAGCATTTTTTCTTTTCAGATTTTCCCCTACATATTTAGAAACATTTTTTAATAAAAAATTAAAATAGAATATATCATCTCCTCCTTTCCCATTGAACCAGGAAAAGCTGCATTTTGTCAAAAAATGTTGAACTTGCTTAGCAATTACCTTCTACAAATAGACAAAATAATTAGAATGTAATGTGTTCACCTGCCGAGTCAAAGCAGCTCTGAACTTGAAACAAGTCTGCACAGACTTTCCCCACCAAAGCAGGGAAGGGCGACTTCCAACACTTTGCAACTGCTCTGGGGCAAATTCTTTTTCCATGTAATTTTAGAAGTAGAATTATTAAGGAACAAACTATGTTGCACTTAGTAACTGAGAATATGTCCTTTTCATCCCCAGTTCTCTCCTGCTGCAATTCACGTAAGTAACTCCCCTTAAACTCATTTTATTTAACATTATTTGGGTATGTTTTTTTTTTTTTCAAACAAGATTTCTTTTCAGAACTTAGAGAAGTTTCTTCTTTTGCATTTCAAATGTTGAGTCACAGAAAAGACTTTTACTTTTTTACTACTTAATTCTAAGCCCCTTTCTCCGTGAAAAGTAAAACTGGACACATAAATCACAGATAACACACTACTGTCTTTCTAAAACTTCTCTGCACAAGAGCACACACGTATTTCTAGAGGTTTTCTATCTTTCAGTTTAGTGTTACGCTAACGGTTAGAGTGAGAAAGCAAAAGGAAGAAGTGTAAAGTGGATGATGAGTTAGTGAGAGTAAAGTACGCGACCCTGATTTATTGTAAGAGAAAGCATAAAAGAAACAACAAAACTTATACCTGATACGAAAGTGCAGGTTCATCAAGTGCAATGCACTGCGCTTAGGCCACAGGTTTTGAAATAGTAATCATAATAGTAGAATAATAAAATAAAATAAAAATAAAAACAAAAACCAAAGAAGGCTCAATTGATTGTGTTGCCTTCAAAGCTGCTTTACAGAGCCCGGTGTCTCAGAAGTTAGTCAAGCCAAAGTTTGCTGGCTTTGGTTTGGTTTGCGTTTTTTGTTTGTTTTCAAGCAGGCTCATCTCATCATTATCATCATTTTTCTGCGCTCTTGCAAGTACTGAGAAGCTCTGTTTTTTTTGTGTGTGTTGTTTTCTTTTTATTTGCTGTTTCTTCAGGGCTCCTGCTATTTCTCAGCAAAGGAGGTCGAGAGGGCTTGTCGTCATTCTCTCCCTTCTCCGTATTCCAGGCACAAAGCATTGCGTAGAAGCTGTACCAATCCTTGCTATCAACTGGCAGCAGAATGGTAGAAGGTGGGAGAGACCCGGAATCCTTCCAGGCTAGGCTGACTTGAGAAATGAGGACTGCACACGTTTGCCTCCCGAACCGAAGGGGTGAAAGGCTTGGTGCCAGTTTGCTACTCGGCTGAAATGATCTCATGCTCACTGCTCTGTCGTCCTGTTCGACCAGTTCAAATGCCTGTTCATTATAAACCAAATACATACATAAATAAATAACCCAGCTACTTGGATTCTTCAGTAACCAAAAAAGGATATTAACATAAAAAATTTTTTTAAAAAAATCAGCAGTCAGAAAAGGAGTGGGAAAAGCACATACAATTTAAGGATTCACTTGCTATGCCTCAATATTCTGTTATTATTTTCCTTTTTCCTCTCTCTTTCGAGATAAGCAGCAGAATTTATCAGGCGTGAAAGGGACAGCCTCCTGGTGGCCTGCCAAAAACCCAGAATAAAGGCGAAGTTGTGCTTCAAAGCTCAGTTGCTTGCTGAGTCTGGCTAAAGTCAAGTATTAAGATCCACCATTTTCTGATCCTTGCTAGAAAAGAAGAAAAAAGTCAGGCCCGCTCCTGCTTCCCAGTCTCCGTTGGCACCATCACAAAATCTCAGTCGTCAGGTCACATGATTTTCTGCCAAATGTAGAAAGAGTGCATTCCCATCAACCATTCTGCTGATACTGCGAAGGCAGCTATTGTCTCGTTTAGACCCAAAGTTCAGCCCACTCTTCATTGAATTAGCTGAAAAACGCATCACCTTTGGGGGCTGGGAGTCATGGAAACGTCTACCTGGCAAGCTGCCCACTTTTTCTGCCCATCAACCAGAGATGGGATTGTGCTGCCTAACGCAGTGATGACTTGGAATGTGAAGAGTCGCCCAAAGTGAATCTGATTCTTGCAACGCCTGCTTCATTTGCACAGAAAACTCTGCCTTGTACTTAGGGGAGGAGAGAAAGAAAGAAAAAAAAAATCTTTCCTACCAAAAGTAGCAAATAAAGGTCTGAACATGCCTACTTTGCAACTTTATTTCTCAACACACCCAAACGGTTCTCAAATAAGAAAACTGAAATGCCCTGCGAGTTTTCTTCATTAAAGGCATTTCTAATGTTTTCTTTGTCGTGAATACAAGCCCCGGACATTTGTTTTCTCCCACTTAAAGAATTCAAAACAAAACAAAAACTCGGAGTTTTTTTTTCCTTTTTTTTCTCTAATATTTTTATTGCTTTCTGATTTTTATCTAGCACCAACTTTGTACTCCATGGCCACTAGCAGCAGAGACGCATTATTACTGCCATCTCCAACAAAGTGGTCCCCTGAGAGGCTGAGCTGTCTCTTCCAGCAGGCGAAAGCCTGCAATTGGGTCTTGTGATAATCCCCACCACTACCTAGCCCAGCTGCTGTGCATGTTTGCTGAGAGTGAGACATGTGAGCAGTGCTTTTTCTGTTCTCTCACTGGCTACGCTTTGCCTGTGTGGCATGAAAGATGCCTTTGAAAGATGCAGGGAGTGTATCAACAGCTCTTAGGCAATAAAACGAACTGCTTCCCCCTCCCTGGTGAGTTTCCATTCTCGCATGCAATGAGAGTTCCCATGTACAAACATTTCCATATTTTCTAACAAAAGTGGGCTGACTTCAATCTCTATTTCCTTAAGCAGGATCTAAAGCCAAATAAGAAAGTAAGCATTGCTAGTATTTGAGCCAAAAGCTATAGGGTACAATTTCAAAGATCAATATTTTCATACTCCATTGAAAATTTTATAGTGATTATATCTAAAGTAAATTATGTTTGTAAGAAGTCTAAAATTAAGTTCAGTACCTAATATGAAAAATAGATCTGTATCCATCTCCAGGAACACACACATAGTAAATAATACTTGACAATTCAAGGCATGACTTGCCTAAACCTTATTTGTGAAAGTCAGAGAATTAGAAAACCTCCTACCAATGGTTTCAAAGGATATTATCTCACATTATTTTACTCATGAGGTCATTTTAGCAGCAGTAGGGCTGAGTCTCACATGCACATATGGGAAACGTCATGGAATCCTGCCTGTCTGTAATTGAAAACTGCACTCAGTTCTACACAGTAGAACATGACCTTACACATGTGCTGAATTTTGCAATTTCTTTTTCCCTAGACTGAAAAATTATGGACATAATTTTGCCAGAATCCTAACCATACACCTAAACATTATTGAGGGGAGAATTGTGCATGGCAAATCTATAGCCTTAGTGTTGTAAGACTGCACAAAGTAGGTAATAGATATAATAATGGAAAATTTAAGTTCCTAGTGACTGTTCAGGTTTGCAGCAATTAAGCACTAATGTTTGGTAAGTCTTGCAATAGACTCAGGGGAATAACCATAAGCCAAATGGATAAGACTCCCATGGGGTGTCATTCAGTAACTACTTTGAAAGGAGAAAAGCTCACTACGAAATAGAGTGAAGCTAGTATCCAAAGGAAATTTATTATAGTGAGATTTCATGAAAATAGCGGGAAGAAATTGAAGAATGGAAGTAAAATGCATATTAAATAAATTACAGTTGGAAATGTTTCACTCTGCAGTTTTCCCTTTCAGTAAAAAAATCAGTAATTAGTTTCTAATACTGTTTATGTTTAACTTGCATAAAGAAACTAAAGGAGAAGTTCATGGTGGCTTTCCAATTTCAAAAGGAAGGAAGGAAGGAAGGAAGGAAGGAAGGAAGGAAGGAAGGAGGGAGGGAGGGAGGGAGGGAGGGAGGGAGGGAGGGAGGGAGGAAGGAAGGAAGGAAGGAAGGAGGAAGGAAGGAAGGAAAAGGGAAATTTGTGTTAAGGAACATAAAATAAACATGCTTTTTAAAATCTTCTATTAATACCACTAATATCTCTAGAGAATAAAACAGATAGCAGGAGACTGTGACAGTTGACGAGAGAGCAACAGACTGTGATAGAGGAGATAGCAAGAAAGCTGGAGACTCAGGATCTAAGGACAAGCATACTGGTGAGTTCCTTCACTTTTGCTTTTGCTGGGTCTCCTTAGTCATGTGATCAGGAAACCAGTGGCCCCACAAGGACAATAATTGTTAGGATGTTGCCATTGTCTATAGTCAAACACCACATAGGGAGCTGTTGTCAAATTCAAACCCATACAAATGTCAACCTGAAGTCTAGATGCTGCCAAATTAAAACAAAGTCCCCTGATGGCCTTTCCCCAACATCCTAGGAATATTTTAAGACAAGGCTAAGGAAGGGTTAAGTGAGAGGATTTTGGGCGAGGGGAACAAGTGAAAACAAAGTGTAACCATACACACGCTCACACACACACACATAGTGGAATAATGTTTTTTTTTTTTTTACACTGTGAAGATGTGTCTTTGCCAAGGTGCCGTGTGATTGGTTTAATACAGAGCTGAAATGACCAATAACTGGGCAGGAAAAGGTTAAGTGGGAACAGAGACGAAACATGAAGTGCAAGATGAAAGAGAGGTAAAAAGCCACAAGACAAAACATAGATTAATATAAATAGCTTAATTTAAAGTATAAGAGTTAGTGGGAAAAGCCTAAGCTATAGGCCAAGCTTTCATAATTAATAAGTCTCTCTGTCATAATTTGGAGACTGGTAGTCCAAGAAAGCCTGCTACACACTCACATGCACACATACCCACACACAAAAGATGCCATAATAAAATCCATTAATTTCATGACAACCAAAAATGTTGATGAAATAAAAACACAAATCTACAAAATAAATCTCAAAACATTCAACAATTGAAATCATACAAAGGTGATACATTTGTTTGTTTAAATATGCATTTTCAGACAAAGTCTAGCTATGCACTTAAGTTGCCTGCAAAATCAAAATCCTCCTGCCTCTATGTTTTGACTTCTGAGGTTTCAAGAGTGTATCACTACACCTAGATTTCACAAAGTGTTTTTTGTTTAATTCTCTGGACTGACAGCTAGGGAGCCTCTATTGGACCGACCTAGGCCTTCTGCATGTATGTGACAGTTGTCTGTGTGTGAGGCTCCTAGTAATGGAATCAAGATCTGCCCCCGGTGCTTGAGCTGGATTTTGGAACCTATTCCCAAGCTGGCATGCCTCACCCAGCCTTGACACATGAGGAGGAGCTTGGTCCTGCCTCAATTTGAAGTGCCATACTTTGTAGATGGAGGGAGGGGTAGATGAGAGGTGGGGGGAGGGAACAGGAGGAGAGGAGGGAGGGGAACCTGTGGTCCGTATGTAAAATAAATGAAAAAAATAATGATAATAACAATAATAGTAATAAAAAATTACAACACATGTTTAAGTAATCCATGGATTACAGAGGAAGTCTTAACCAAGAAAAACAAAAAGAAACCATAAAAACATAGTGGAAAGTATGAAAACAGAAATTATAACATATAAAAATTTTTGGGATGCTTTTATAGTAGTGTTCACAGGGAAATTAATAATGGTAACTGTGTATACATTGAAAATATCTCAAATCCATAATCCACTTTTTAACCTCAAAACCCATAATAGTAACCTAAGCAGATATGGGAAGGAAAAGTGAGCATAAATGAATGAATTTAAAAACAGAAAAAGTCAATGAAATAATTTTTGGGTTCTTTTATGGTACTGAAAAAGTTGACAAAAATCTCATAAGACTTGAAAGACAAAAGTTTCAGGCCATAAAAATTAGAAATAAAACAAGGGAGTCCCCTCCAGATATAAAAAGATAGTAAGTGAAAATTCAAAACCACATGAAGAAAAATTGCACATCTCTGTGGAAATATATTAAGGCTTGTAAAAAAAATTTTTTGTGTGTGTGCTTCTCTCTCTCTCTCTCTCTCTCTCTCTCTCTCTCTCTCTCTCTCTCTCTCTGTGTGAATGTGTAAGCAAAGGACATTGGGCCTATGGAGCTTCAGGTACAGCTCATCATGAGAGACCACAACTTTACTGAGGTGACTGGATAATTTCTCATAACAGAGCAGGAAGCATTATTAACTGCTCAGCCTCTTTTCCAGTCAAATCAAACTCTTAAAAGTTATATATATATATACATACATATATTTCATCTCAGTTGACGTAAAGCTATTCAAGAAGTTGAATTTATAATTTAGCAGTTTCCTCAAAAGAATATGTCCAGGCCTAGATGGTTTACATGGACAATGCTAAACAATACCGACAGACATAACAGCACATCTATAACTGTTTTGATGGAATAAAAAATAGGGAACAATGTCCTTTCATTTTCTAAAACTATAATCCTGATTTTCTATTCACATGAGATAATCTCTAAAGAGAAAACTACAAACCAACAGCATTAATGAATTTAAAGACAAAAAGTACTTAACAAGCCATTGTCAAATTAAATTAATCAAGATATAAAATAACACATAGTATCAGGAGATAAAGTTTATTATAAGAATATAAGGCCTACTTAAAAACACAGAACATAATTAATAATAATATTAAAAGGCTAAATAACAACAAACAAGTCATGCCATTTGAAAAAAAATTGAACATCCATTCATGTGTGCTTCAAACACAAAACTAAGGAAAGAACAAAAACCTTTTAACTTTATAAGGACTTCTAAAGTAATCACAAAATGCCTTGTAGTTAATATTAATTTACATTTGATGATACAAAACTAAATACTATTTCCTTTAAGCTCAGAATCAAGGAAAGGATTTTTAGGACTCAAACACCAATTCGATAAGATAATTCTGTATTTTGCAGCTAGAAGAAAAAAGGGAGCTAGTGGGAGATAGAGGAGGAAATAAAGAGATAGGTAAGGTGGCTAGGAGGGAGGAAAACAGAGACAAAGAATCAGTAATACAACTAAGAACTGGTTACAAAATAAACAGAGGTAGATAGAAATTATAAGATTGAATGTTGGTGTTTGCCCCTGTCCCTCTTTTTATGATGACCACTCTTTATTTCTTTCCACTTCCCACTTCATATTGCCTATACCCTGATCTTCATAGGAAACTTCCCTTCCTCTCTTAGAACCCCTTTACACTTTCTTGATTTTGGTGTTTCCTTCATGTTGTATAACTTAGATCTGAAGATTTGGAGCAAGGAATCACAGATGAGAGAAGACGGAATTTTTGTCTGTCTGGGTCTAGGTTATCTGGCCCAGTATAATCTTTTCTATGTCTGTGCTATACCTGCAAATTCTTGATTTCATTTTTCTTCACAGCCAAATAGTATTCCGTATATACATGTACCATATTTTAGATATTCACTAGACTTTTAGGTTGTTTACGTGCCCTGGCTAATGAGACTGTACACTGGTGAGCAGGTTTCTCTAGACACTGTGGAATCTTCTGGATATATGCTAGAAGTGGGACAGTTGAGTCATAAGATGTTTTCATTTTTACTTTTTTGAGGATTCACCATATTGATTTCCAGAGTGACTCTACCAGTTCACACTACCGCCAACAGTGAAAAGAGAGGTCCATTTTCTCCACAAGCTCGCCAGCATTTGGTGTCTTTTACTTCACTGATGTCAGTCACCCTAAGAGTTTTTGCAAATGTTGATGACCACTTTAAAGGTATTTTTAACCATTTTTTTTATACTGAGAACTCTCTGTTTATGTTCCTAGCCCAATTTTTAATTGGGCCATTTGAAAAAGTTTCAAGAAATCATTTATTTTATAGTTATCTAAAATTATACACAATACATACGTGTGTATATATGTATAAACTCTCTCTCTTTCTCTTTCTCTCTCTCTCTCTCTCTCTCTCTCTCTCTCTCTCTCACACACACACACACACACACACACACATACACCTTAAAGGAAGTTAAGCCACTTGGGTCGAGAGTGCTCTACACAAACCATAGACTAACAACAATGCAATATCACAAAAAATATCCTTTCAATGGTTGGCAGGAGTGTTCAAAGTGACTGCAAAAGCAGCATAGATTATTGATATAGATACATAAAGTTATTTTGAACTTTATATATATGCAAAGAGTTAGATGAAACACTTTGTGTGTAAAAAGGTTATATTAGGAAGAATTAATATATGTGACTCCAATGCAGAGTGCATAATAGTATATTATTCTAATATAGTAATAATAGATATAATATAAAACTATAATAAAAGCAAATTTAATTATTGATTATAATTTTATCAATCAAGACTATAAGTATTATGCAAAATAGATACACCAGAAAGAGAAAAAATGTTCAAGAAAGGCACTCATTATACACACACACGTGTGTGCCCATGCACACCCACCCACCCACACACACATGCACACATATACCCTAATGATTTATAGCAAAGTTATTAATATTATAAAATGAAAGGGTGACAATTATTTTATAGCACAGAGAAGGGCAAGTTACACATGAATAAGCTAAAACAGGCAATAAAAGACAGAAAGAGAACTTTGATCTATTTTTCACTCCTTTAACTAAAAATCAAAAATTAAATATAAGACAAAGTATATAGAACTTACAAAAATATATAAAACAAACAACTTTAAGATCTGTGGTTAGATGAGATTCCTAGAATCCAAACAAAAACATACAAGAATGGGGGAAGTCTCATGTGGCTCAACCTTAGAAAGAGAATTATAGGGAACTAAGGAATGTTGAGGGCAGAAACAGTCTTCTCCATGGTTGATTATTGCCCACAATTGGCCAATCCTAAGTGTGTGTGTGTGTGTGTGTGTGTGTGTGTAGTAATAAAGAAAAAAAAGCCACAAATTTGATTGAGCCAAAGAAAAAAAGGGACATTGGAGAGTTTTGGGAAGGTTAGAGGGTGAAGGGTAAAATGATGTAATTTTATTTTGATTTCAAATAAACAAACATACTTTAAAAAGAAAAATGGCTCAGTGGTCCGTAAAAATTAAATACTTTTCATTTTCTGAAAGGATCCATTAAAAATCTGAAAATGTAAACAGCTAATTGTAAGAAAATATTTTCAAGCCACCCATTCAATGAAGGATGAAATTTCCACAAAATATGAAATTGAAAATTTCATAAATATTCAAATTCATAATATTCAAAAAATATTAATTGAAACAAAAAATGTACAAGAGAAATGAAGAGATTTCCACACCAAAAGGACAAACAAATACTGATAAACATACTGTAGGGTAAAAATGTTTGCCAAAGAAACCAACGAATTCCTCAGCATGAAGTCTAGCACACTGACCCTAAATCCACAGCCAGTGAAAGAAACACACCCTGGATCTAAGCCACTTTATCCTGAACACAGAACCAAAGAATCAAACCCTGTCTCAGAAACCAGTGCCAAAGAAACATACTTTGTCCTTATAATCAGAACCAGTGAAAGAAATATGCCCTGGCTCTAAGATTAGAACCAAAAGGCTAAAAAGAACCAGTTTGGCCCTGAAATCAGAGGCACTCTATCCCTAACCAACTGAAACATGAAACTAACCAATCCCTGAGTGGGAAAACCAACCAATCCCTGAGTGGGAAAACCAACCAATCCCTGAGCAGGAAATCAACCAAATCCTGAGCACCTTGACTCTAAACCCAAAGCCAGTGAAGGAACACAGCCTGGATTTGAGACCTGAGTCAGGCAAAGAAACATTGTATACCTGACCCAGAATCAAAAAAATATGTCCTGACTCTGAAACCAGGGCCAAACAAACACATTTTGTCCCTAGAATCAGCACCAGTGGAAGAAATATTCTCTGACCCTAAAAATAGAACCAAAAGGCTATAAGGGACTAATGAAAGAAACAGTTTGGCCCTGAAATCAGAAAAATCTCCGACCCTGACCCACTGAAACACGAAACCAACCAATCTGCAAGCAGGAAAACTAATCAATCCCTGCACGTAAAAACTTCTCCCTGGGAAAACTCCACCCCTAAGAAGCCTTATGTAAGTCCCTCTGCTGGTTCCATTGCTGGATGTCCTTCACTACCTTGGCAGAGGCAGCCACTCTCCCAGGTTTCTCATTCCCAAATAAATCTCATTTTCAAAAGGGTCTTGGGTGAAGATCTTCATTTGTGGTGTAGAATAGAAGAACCTGGCTGGGAAGTCCTTCAGGGGACTGAGAATAAAAACCTTACTGAGACATTCCAATTGAATGGGGTGGTGGGAACTGAGCAAAGCTGAGCAGAAAAAGTAACAACTTTTTGCCAGAGACAGAGGGTGATGTGGGATTCCCCTCTGTATGCTGTGAATATGTTTTAATGCCATTGGTTAATATAGAAGCTGCTTTGGCCTATGGCAGAGCAGAATAGAGCAGGCAGGAAAACAGAACTGAATGCAGGGAGAAAGAAGATGGAATCAGGCAGATGCTGTGTAGTTATCAAAGGAGAAAGATGCCAGAACCTTACCCAATAAGTCACAGCCTGTGGCAGTACACCGATTAATAGAAACGAGTTATTTTAAGATATAAGAGCTAGTAGGAATACATCTAAGCTATTGGCCAGGCAGTGTTTTAATTAATATAGATTCTGTGTGATTATTCGGGTCTGGGCAGTTGGGAAATGAATGTGCAGTCTCTGTTTATGAGAAAAGATTGCTACATGTCTGCAGGGGCTTCCCTTTAGCAGAGTGAAGCAGAAATAATAACGGGTGCAGAAGAAGAAGAGGAGGATAGCTCGGCTAGGACTTTCCCTTAGAAGAAGAGAGCAAACCACAGCTGTAACTGCTCTTTCTAGCAGAGAAGCAATATTGCTATATCCTTCAGGCAGTCCATCCCCCACTGCACCCCAACTTCAGGTAGCCTGGCTTCCTGACAAGTCAGCTTATCTTTCCATCCAGGGCTGAGCTGCCCTATTGTGGCTCTCCCCATCCCAAGCTGTACTATTGAGGCTCTAGGTATAGCCTGGCTTTCTGATAAGTCAGGATATGTTCGCACATCCAGAGCTGTAACCCTCACACTCGCTTACACATACTAATAGAGTCTGAAAAATAGTAGCCTTCGATAAAAATGAAAAGCAAAACCTCAAGGAGCCTAACTTTGCTTTTGAAACATAGAAAATGCCAGAACAATATACACATGAACTGAAATATAGCACTGCCCTAAATTCTGCTTTGGAGAGTGGCATTCGTCATTCGCGTTGCTGCTTCCCTTCAGTATTCATAACCAACTCCATTTCTGTATCTTCCCCATTTAAAAATTCCTCTTGAATGCTCTCTTGTCTCTATTTCTGGTGAGCAAAACAGAAGTTTTGCTGACAAAGTGTAGGACTGGGGATAAAGTGGAAACCTGGGAAAGTCCTCTCCCAGAAACCACCTAATGCTTTCAAGTTCTCCATCGCTTCAGTGAGAAATAATGCTTCCTCGTACAGCGACTCTTCGATCCTCTCTGCCTTGACAGTCATTAAGTAATGAATCACAGAAGAAAAAGTCATTGAAGATCCAGATTTATTTATAGTGAATGTTTAATAAAATGATACAAACAACTGAAAGACAGAATACGGTGTGAGGTAGTTATAGGGAGTGCTTGCCCGATGATGGCTAGGTGGGCAAAGATGTCATAGGTAATGGGGAAGAAAAGTAGCTGGTGACCATAAAAAGGATGAAATTTAAACTGCTCAAGACCCAGTCACAGTCAGAAATCTAAAAGCCCAGCCTAAATGTCATTATCGCTGTATTTTGTACAAATTTTGGAGTCCTAATCCTCTACTGAGATCATCTGGACAAGAGTAGGCGTCTAAAGTGACTTTCATATTATAAACATACCTTCCTTCAAATTATCCTTAAGGAAAGCATAAAAGCCAATTTTTAATTTTTAAAAAATAAGAGTGTTTTTACCCAAGAGAATAAGAACTACACACTATTATTTAAATCACAAAAAGACTTTAGAGTTCTTAGACAATAAAGCTTGGGATTTCTTTAGTAACTTAGCATGATTGTAATGCCCTTAAAAACAAACTGATTTGTAATGATACCCACAACTAATCTTCCCGTTCTATATTTCCTTATAATCTATTAGACACCAACAGAGTCTCATTAGGAAATCATGATGTCATCTTAGCATCGGAAAGAAACTGATGAAAAGTTTTAATAAAAATAAAAATTATTAAGTGAGGACAATTTCTAAAAATACCTATAATGTTAAATGAAGTTTAGTAACAACTCACATAGTCTGTACATATGTAAAAGTTATACTAAAATCTCTGTAACAGGCATTTGCAAATAAATTGATATTAATATTTTTTTGTATTCTTCATATGTAAATATGATGATAAAACTCTTAAATAAATCGATTCAGTTGACACCTATGAAACTATTTTCCCTAAATTTATTTCTATGAGCACAAAGGAAATTCATGCAAATAGAGGTTTCTTTCTAGGACTACACTACCCATCATGCACTGGGGAAGAAGAGCAGCAAAATTAAGCAATGATGCGATAATGGTATTTTAATTAACTTCCTATTTTAATCATATACATTGTTAGTATGGATTTATAAATTTAAATTTTTATTTCGAAATAGAGAACCAATATGGTAGAAATATCTATACATTAATAATTAGTAATAATTTAAAATACTCCTTTCGATATTTTGCATATCTGGATAATTTCAGAACTAGAGGTTTGGCTCTCAGGCAACTGGCAGACTTGTTGGAGCCTTTGAATAGTTTAAGAACTGACACACAAAAATCACTGCTATGAACCCACACAAAGCCAAATCAAAATAGTCCAATTTGATATTTAGTAACCAAAAAATTTATTAAAAATTCATGCTGTAAATATTATCTTTACATGAGATATTAAGTATATTTCAATGTTATTTTAAGAATAGCATAACTCATGTCATGTTTAAAATAAATAAATTTACATATTTAATGATGACACAGAGAAGTTAAAGCATTTGAGAAGAGGGAAGGGACCCAGGTTTGTGGTAAAGGAAGCAAGTGTGGGTAATTTCAGTGTTTGATAAATATGTTGAGAGTCAAATATATATATATATATATTTGAAATGTCACAATGAGACTCATTATTTTCATAATTAATGTAACTAAAAATGTTTATAAAATGTATTGGGGCTGAAGTGATTTTTTGGGGGGCTAATGTGTTGGGGCTGAAGTGATTTCTTAGTGGCTAAAAGCACTGACTATTCTCTCAGACTGCCTGTGTTTGACCTCAGCACACACATTACAGCTCACAAGTATCTGTAGCTCCTGTTCTAGAAAACTTTTTTTGGCTTCCAGGGGCACTGAACACAGGTTGTACACAGTCATACGTACAGCTGTATACAAAATAAGAAAACAGCTTTTACAAGGATGCAAAAGATCATTCAAAGTTTAGCTGCCTCATTAATTTTCCTGTAAGAAAAGCATTGGGGTTAGCTATGGGTATTTTATATCCTAGTCCCCCTCCTCCTTAGTGAGGCTCACTAATTATGTATGGTGGTTGCAAAGATGTGATATCATTCATTATTCCAGGAATAAAGGCTTGTCTTAACTGATTTCAGATTCAAAAGGGAATGGGAGACTATTAAGAACTTCCCTACTAACAAATGGAGGTGTGTACTAAGCTTAAGTATTGAAGTCATCATAGTCTTTCTCAGTGGAAAGTGCCACCAGGATTTTCTGGACGTGATAATAAGCAATCATATCATTCCACCTATTACATTTTCTGAAGCAAGTGTTCTCAGTCCTTGGTAACAGTGTGAACCGATGGTGTCAGGTCAAGAGGAACTTCTGATCTTAGGCAATATCTTCCACTGATAAAGACCAATACTTACTAACGTAACTTTACGAATAGGAAGAAGTTTGTGCAACTACAGTTTTCTTTGCCAGGGTAACACTGCCTGTCATGCATTTGGGAAAATGACTCATTTTTTTTTTACATTACAAAAAATAATTTTTAAATTTTAAGAGTATTTGTGAGGTTCTACATTTCTTCCCAGCTCCATAAGTATGCATTTGGAAAATATTATACATTTTCACCTATTCAGCACAAAAAATAAGGTAGTTTTTATGTCTTCTAGGTAGATTTTGTGTGTTTGGTATCAATATTCTGGGTTTTGGTTCTGTAGGTGAACATAGTATCTTAACTTTGCAATGGAGCACGATACTGTGACCTCTTTCACATTTATATACATATATTACATTATATATAATATATGATATTATTCATGCTAATATATATTTATATATATAGTATGCTCCTCCACTAGTGAAAACATTCTATGTCTATGTAAGTTATTGCCTGTCTGTAGCAAAAGCTCTACAGAGATCTTCAAAAATGCAATTTAAACATTCAAACCCTAAATTAGTCATTATATTTTTAAAGTTTATATTTTACTGTACTTATGTCTTTAACCAATAGTTTTTGTTTTACTGGTTTCACTTCTCTCTTTTATTCATCAAGATTCACTTGTAACTCTCAGGACCTATTGCTAACTTCTTTTCTTGTTTGTTTATTTGTTTGTGTTTTTGAGATGCTGTCCTATTTTGCAATCTTGCCTGAACTGAAACTCACTATGGAGACCAGACTGGCCTCAAACTCATAGAGATCTTCATGCCTCTGTCCCATGGGCACTAAGTTTAAAGGCGTGTGGAGTCACAACAAGCCTATGCTAACTTCGAAATGAATAATCTCTGCTGCCAAAACTATATTAAGTAATCAAGCTACTACCATAGTATCAGGGAACCTTCACTTCTTAAATGTTGAATAGGTGATCAGTGCTGTGCATGTAGAAACCATTTTACATGAAGCAGTTTTCAAAATGTTTAATCAATTTTGAAATGATAAAGCTTAATAAATGTTCTTTACCACAAAGAAATATTTTCCTCCAAAGGTCAAATGTGTATATTATTTTTAAATCATATGCACATTTAGAGATGTGAAGGAATAAGGTAAGAAGAAACATGTGAAAACCAAGTCAACAACTGATTTCTATGGACCTAGACATTAGCAGTTAAATACTAAAAATAGTTATATCATATTTAAAAATTTATTACAAACATTGAACACTTGAAATTATGGATTTTATAGGATTCATATTACAAGGATTTCCTAGAATTCCAGATGACAGTAGAAGTCTGCCAAGGAAGAAAGGTGTTGCTGTCATGACTATCAGTGTCTTAGGAACAAGATATGAATATCTTGCATATCACCATAGAACCTTCATCTGGCGATGGATGGAGATAGAGACAGAGACCCACATTGGAGCACCGGAATGAGCTCCCAAGGTCCCAATGAGGAGCAGAAGGAGGGAGAACATGAGCAAGGAAGTCAGGACCATGAGGGGTGCACCCACCCACTGAGACAGTGGGGCTGATCTATTGGGAGCTCACCAAGGCCAGCTGGACTGTCACTGAAAAAGCATGGGATAAAACCGGACTCTCTGAACATGGCGAACAATAAGGGCTGATGAGAAGCCAAGGACAATGGCACTGGGTTTTGATCCTACTTCATGTTCTGGCTTTGTGGGAGCCTAGCCA
>NW_026067944.1:4925396-4940288 GCF_014885135.2 Alexandromys fortis
ATAAACCTAGAGAACCTAAGTTCACTGGTTCATATCCAAAGGCTATTTTTTTTCTTAAGGAGCAGGCTATATATCTTTCTTTTTTTAACTTGGGAAACTTTAATTGTTGCATTTTTGCTTCCTGTCTCCCACTTCCTCACTTCCACTCTCTGGACCCATTTTTATCTCTGATCTTTTGCACCATAGACAGCACAGATAGGAGGAGAAAAAAAATATAAGATTACTTTTCCCATGCAATCACCACAAGACTATTAAGTCTAGTTAAAACATTAGGTTTGGTGGTGAACGATTAAAATTCAATAAAAATAAATAAAATTAAATGGTCTTGAGTTTGGTAAAATCTTAATTGTTCTACTCTCTTTGGGCAGAAGAGCAATAGCAACAAAAGCACCAGGAATAATGTATATTGTTCTGTTTTAAAGATGATTACTAGATCACCACTAAATAAAATTTTAAGACAAATTACTATCTATCAAATAATACAAAAATATTTTGTGACTATGTTCTTCCATAACAGGCCTATTTAAAAATATTTTTGTTTAAATATTTGCAAATGCAATAATGCGTTTCTATTATTAGCTCATATATTTTTCAAACATAACTGAATTTCTTTTGGTGATAACTTCTCTATATACTGAGTTGAATCTGCAAAGGTTAAAGAAATCACATGCATGATCAAAAAGTACTGTATGATATTAGATGGCTGTGAATTTTAGACTTAAACCAAACTCCACTATTTCTCTACTTAAAATAGAAATTTGGGGTAACGATCTAAATATGATCTTCATGAAGACAAATTTTATTTGTACACATAAACAGAGAAACATTTTATTGTTCTAAAGTACAAGTATCATGATGATTCTTAAAGATTTGTCTAAAACCAGATCTTTAAATTTGCTTACACAAATTTTTGTTTATTTTAAATATTTAGTGGTGTGTGGTAATTATTTTTGAAAAAAAATCTAGATTATATGTGATGCAATACTATTTAAGAAAAATTAGAAACCAAGAAAAGCCAAAGGAAAGCATATAATTATCCTATAAGACTGTCCTGCCATTTATTTAAATAGTAATTACAACTTACTATTTTATAGAAAAAATTGTGACTCTGGAGTAATTATGAGGATCTTTCTCTTTCCTGGGGGAACAGCATGCTTTCTGTTCTAATCTATATTAATTCAAAATGATTGAAAACATATGGGGTTTAGATAAATGTGTGCATGCACTTGACAATTATCATGAAACCTTACATTTAGAATAAATGAAACATGCATTATGATAAGCAAGAGAGTTTTAGAGTTTAAATTATATAATTAATATAATTCCTGTAGAATATTTTTAACAACTGAAAATTCAGTTGTATTTATTCATATATAGCAGATGGCTTGGGTAAGAATAAATGAAAAACAGGGATAGAAACTTAAAATGCTATAGGAAGGATCAGCGAAGTAATATTTCAAATACCCTTTTCCATAAATACAGTATTCTTCTGGCTCTAAAAATATGTTTACAAATGTGTTTCCAAAACCACAATCCTCCTATCCTTGAAGTAACTACAGGATTTAGGGATTCCAGTGAATGCTTGAGGTTTTACATTGACCAATGTTTGTGCATTTCCATATGGAAGAGTGCCTTTGAGAGACTTCAGAATAGGAAGAAAAGCTACCTTCTCCTATTACAATACAAGGAAAACTCCAGCAAGTCAGGAAGGGTACCTGCTGATACTCACTGTGACAGCCCCAGTATGTTGAAAACTACAGAACAGCAAACGGTATTTATCAAAGTTGTGCAAGTTGAGATGTTCTTACTTCTAAAAGTAAATTGCATTTTTAAGTTCTCAAGGTCATATTTTGCTTAAATCAATGACATTTTTATGCCAAAATTTAACCTGAATCCCCACTGACTAAATATAATTCTGAACAAATTGAGAAAAATGAGCTCACTTTATGAAATTTATTAATATATCACAGGTTATTCATACTAACAGTACAGTTCCTGCAGTGCAAATATATTCAGGAACTCATACAGATCTCACAGTATAAAATACAAAACAGCATTTTATACTGGTTTTGTGTTTGCAAGGAGTATAATGTGGCTTTGTATTGCATATCACATTTTATCATGCATCAGAACATCAGTGGAGATAAATCCTTTATTGTTTTGAATGAGGGCTATATTTTAAAATATCACACCAGAGATCTGTGTCCTGAGGTAGGAGGAAAGTCTTCATTGCCAAAGATATTATGCATTAAGACAAAAGGCTCAGAGTCCTCTCAGCTGTATGTCACCCGGAAGTATCCTCCCTGAGGACTAGCTGTCATGGTTGCAGAAGGTGACAGTCAAGCTTTCAAAGGTGAGAAGTGACCAACAGTCCTTCTAGTTCTGATGCCTATGAACCAAAATAGCTTTGAAAACTAATTCTTTTTTTTTTCTTTCTTTCTTTTTTTTTTTTTTTTTTTTTTTTGGTTTTTCGAGACAGGGTTT
The DNA here is from genome assembly GCF_014885135.2 of Alexandromys fortis. Taxonomy (NCBI): domain Eukaryota; kingdom Metazoa; phylum Chordata; class Mammalia; order Rodentia; family Cricetidae; genus Alexandromys; species Alexandromys fortis. The sequence goes on from NW_026067944.1 coordinate 4,927,881, forward strand.
CTCTGTGGCTTTGGAGCCTGTACTGNGAGACAGGGTTTCTCTGTGGCTTTGGAGCCTGTACTGGCACTAGCTCTGTAGACCAGGCTGGTCTCGAACTCACAGAGATCCGCCTGCCTCTGCCTCCAGAGTGCTGGGATTAAAGGCGTGCACCACCATCGCCCGGCTGAAAACTAATTCTTAAAGCAAACAGAAACTATTTACTACTCTCCTCTACCTCAGAATATGCTATATTAAATTTGATCACAGCTCTAAAAATTGAAAGTATAAATGAAACAGGGGAGGAGAGAATTGCTTTCTTCTATCTTATGCCGTCCAGGCCTTCCTTCTTTCATGGTCTTCTATTCTTAGAATATATTCTGATATGTTTGTAATAACAAAACATTTCCATCCATGTGTAAGCCCCACACACACTTCAGGCATTACCTTTTTACAGAAAGAATCTAGGTGCTAAATTTAAGCAGGTGCCATGGACATAACCATGGTTTTCTTGTCAGAAAGGGTTAACACATTTGTCTAATTCTGTAATTACTATTAAGACATGTTTAAACTAAATTTCTGAACTGGACTTCATCTATTATAAAAGAGACATTTTGGTTCCTCCCTTGTCTTCTCTTCCCTTTCATTCATCTCATTTCATAGTCAAACACGACTTCGAGGGTGTCCCTTACCAAATCTATGTAAGACTCGTCCAACTTATTGAAGAGAAATCAACACATGGGAACCTTAGGACTTTTCCCCATTGCAATTTAAGAAAGATCCAACTTATGGTTTAGAATGAGCTAGTTTCCTTGCTTCCCTTTGATAAATCTCACTATTGTCCTTAATGTGTCACTTGAGGCCACAGAAGTTTTCCTGTGTGTCCTTTCGCAACATACAGAGAGTATAGCTAATGCTTCACCGCATACGTGGGCATTACAGACCACATTAACAGGCACACATTGTAGAGATGACGATCTATTTCAGGCTTGCTGCTGAATTGCTTTTCTCTTGGCCTAGCTTCCTTACGGTCAGTGGCACTTGACTATGTGATAGTTGGCCTGGGCTTGAACTCTAGTCTGTGACCCAGGAAGAGAGTAAAACTCATTGGCCCACACAAAGATCGGACCCAGAATATGGCCTCATTAGCTTCGTGATTCAACCAACTGAGCTAATTAGCCACAGATGCACAATTATCATGCTGATTTCACTTCAAGAAGAATTACAGTATAGGGTGACAAATTGTGCTGAAATACATTAGACTAAATGTGGGTGAGATGTATTAAGTTTAGTCGTAGAAGTAAAAGTACTCTTTGTCCTTAAGAAACAAAATAGCAGTGTGATTTTCATTCTGACAACTGCATCCCAATAACAAACTAATACGGAGTAAAAATATTGCGCCAGTGGGAATCCTCCTCTTCACAACTACCCTCTGGTCCCACACAAACATATGTCAAATGTCCAATGGTGTTAATAAAATTTCCAATGTGCCTGCTATTATATGGTTTTATTAAGATGTTTGTGATTGATTGTCACTGTTTTATTATAAGTTTCTCTTGTTTTCAAATAAGGTCTTTAATCTCTCCCTGAAGGTCTTTGGGGTAGACATCAGCCAAGCATGTACCATCCACTAGGATGGGAAAAACTTCCCTTACTGCAAAATATCTCGTTTCTTTCTTTAAGATTTACTTATTTAGTTAGTTGTCTATTTGTCTATCTATTTATTTATATGTATTTATATGTCTTGTTCAGTGTATCCACATGTATACATGTGCATAGAATACATAATTTCTTTAAAAGTAACAGAACACCTAACGGACACAGGAAGAATATTTTTTTCCACAAAGTGACTAAATGACTATGGATAGTGTTCTTAGAAATGTATCTATATATGCTGATAGTTTACAATAAATAAATAAACCAAAACCCAAAATATTAGGTGGTTGTTCATGATGTTTAGACTCTACATAGTCCTGGGCTCTGAAGTGCATAGTTAAGAGGAGCAAAGATGTGTGTTATAGACTCAACATTTATTTTATTCATGCTTTGTTCTCTGAATACAATACAATTTAAGTTTGTTAAAATATTTTGAGCTTAACATACAAATTTCTTTTTTGTTTGTTTTTTTTTAAGACAAAATTTAATGCAAATTCTCTTGGTAGCTAGGAACAGCTTTGAAAACCTAATATCCTTGTCGCTGCCTCTCAAGTACTTGAATCACAACTGTGCCCAAGTACCCACAACTTACAAATGAATATTTTCCCACCATTTCTTAACCAAAATGAAATAATAAAACAAAAGCTTTAATTTTAAAAACTAAGCTTATTTTCTCACACAGACTTTTTAATTCACCCATTTTTCTTAACTAGATAAATTATTACATGGGCTTCAGAGAACAAAACTTTATACTCATATTTAGAGTAAAAATTTTATTTTCATGGTTGACTCTATCCCAGTTTATCTTACATTCCTTCAAACATAGTTAATCACCTTGAAAACTTGGCTTATCTCATAGCTCTGTTTAAATTTGGTTTGTGTAGAGTGCTTAGTGATATCGTCAACAATTCATTTTTTTCCTATTAGTACAATATAATCTAATTGGTATATTCTTGGTTTTTATATTTTATCTAATTTTAGTATGCTTTATTCTTTTCTTGAAATCATGTATGTTAAGAAGTCATCAAAATTATCACACGACTTCAGTATTGTAGTTTTTTTTTTTTCTGCATGACTTGTGGTTGTCTGTGTTTAGTCTCCTGTGATACTCTCCTTCCCTCCGTTTACCCCCAGATTCCTGGCACCACTTCCTCTCTTTCATGCTGATGTCTTCATCTCGCATCTATAACTTTCTCTTCATTATCAAAAACAAAGAAGCCTTTCTTTTTCTTCAGGCAGGCAATATCCACAGTGATTATTATGTTTTAACTATCATTGTACTTACTGGAAAAGGATAAATAAATTGGTTCACAACAATGAGCTCTCTGTATGGCTTAAAAAATTTCCCCTCAAGGTTTGTCAGGTCTTTTAGAACCAAGGATGGTTAGGCCACTTTTCTGAATCATAGAAAAAGTCTAACAGTTTCTCTCTAGGCAAATGCAACTCAGAAAAACAAGCTTTATCTACCCTTTCAAAAGATGAAAATGCTATGTTACCCAGAGAAAATTCCTAGAGATTTCCAAGTCTGAAACCCTAGAGTTTCTCTAAAGTGGAAGGTGTAAACCGAGGGTTCAAAATGCCTCAACTGCTTCATTAAGTGTGATTCACACAACCTTTTACCTGCATCTCGGGTACTCTTCTTTGACTGACAACTTTGAGGCAATTTGACTATAGCAACATAACCATAAATATCCTTTTGGTAAACAGACTCCTCCTAGGAGATGACTCCTGAGTGAAGCCGAGCAGTGGACAAGCAGAAACCACATAAATATTTCTACATGTCCAAAGAGAAAACCTTACTAAAAGCAAACCCCTTGGATTACTTATTTGATTATTCACCTGCCAATTTATTGATAAAGGCAAAACAGATGTTAGAATAACAGGGTAGGGGGAATTGGCCTGGAGATATATGATGCAACTTAGGTGATCTTGCTACATAAAAGAATCCTGTATTGAACTGCATAGTCAAACTATATAAAAAACGGTGGCGTGTAATGCTTAATGCTCTTTGACTAATCTCATTATACAAACAAATCAAAAATAGAAGAACACCATTTTCCATGTTTACACGGTACTTGCCAGCTAAGCCTTGTACTACCAATGAGAATAAATAAAAATTGCCTCTTTATGGAAAAGAATTCTTATATTGTGATCATGACATGTCGACTGTATGACTTCTATACAGTAATGAATGCATTCTTACTGATATGCATTCTAGGGGTTAAAGCGTTAACATGTACAAAATGTATTTTTACCAGCCATGAAGTTTCCATAGGCATCAATTTCAGGAAGATACCAAACTTACTACTTATTTAATTTGGAGATTCTATTTGAAAAAAAATATACAAGAAGTTTAAATGTCAGAAGCAGCCTTTGACACTGAGCTTAAAAATACATCCCCTTAGTTTGAATTTGGCTATCTTCCTAGCCGTTAACTTATTGTCAGTACTGTACACAGTACATTAATTCAATATTTGGTAGATTGTATTAATAACACTACTAGGGCACTGTTAAGCGGTGGCATCCATTATGTGCCATATACCTCTGCTTGATATGCTCACTGCTTTCAGTTTTGAGTCATTAAATGGGTCACTAATCATTATCAGCTATGTCAAAAGTTACCAGCAATTTTTCATGGATGAGATAACTGAGAACATGTGGCCTGTTTCAGTGAATTCTGTTGCCATGGCTGGGTAACAACTCCCAGCATGCTCTGAATAAATTCATGTTATCCTGTACTGCTATCTTTAAATAGGCAGAACCTTATTGTTGTTGTTTTTGTAATAATGCCTTTAACTGAGAGATAAGAATTACATTATCACATTCGAGGTAACTATTTTGTTCATAGCACTAAACCAGCAATCATGAGACTAAACATATGGGGTTAGTTATGAGATTAAAATCTAGATATGGAATGTTCATGTAAATTCAGTGCCTCAGGTATACTCTCGGTTACTCTCTAATTGCCATTCTCTTACGCTAAGAGTTTATCTCCTGCCTCACACCTGCATTACAGGGAATGTTTTTCCATGTTTCTTCCTGGCTGCAGGGTGCATGCAGACTGTGTTTCCATCTGCAAACAGACACCTATATATTGTGTACTACTTTTAGACAAATTCATTTTCGATGCTGGTTTTACAATATAATAATCTTGCTTAAAAGTCACTCTTGGATTCTTATTTCTGACCCCACAAACAAATCTTTTCAAGGCAGATGTCCCCAGTATTTCCATGTTAACATTCCCTTCAGCACCATCAGGGAAACTGCTCAGTAACCTTCCTACTGTGCCATTAAATTCCATACCCCTCGGAAGTATACTGTCACATTTATGCTAGTTTCCTCATATAAAACCCTTTCCACTTCACCCTGTTTCTCCTACACAGCTTCATACAATCCCAGTGAGTACATGGCCACGTGTTCATTACAGTATGACGGCCTATCTCTGTCAGTTTCCAGCGACACCCCCTAGTTAATGTTTTTCTTTTTATTATTCAATACTCTTTCATTTGTTTTAGAAATACTCCCATTTCTATAGAAAAGCAGTTAAAACAAAGCACTGTGCTAATGACTTCAGCGACTTCCCCTGTTACAAGACAAGCCTACAATGCAGCAGTGCTCCAGAAGTTGATAGATCCGAGTGCATTTCCACAAGCAATAAACATCTAGAGCACTGTGGTCATCCCTACACTGAATCTATAAGACTTTCCTGCACGATGTTCCAGCATAGGAAAATGGTTGCTAAGATATAATAAAAAAAATTGCCTAGAAAGAAAACATGCTTGAAATGATACAATATAAGGTAAAATTGTTAACTCTCGGTCCATACTGTGTTATACTGCCAGAGAGCAATGTGAAGATAGGAAAATATTTAATGTCTGTATTCTCAAAGTGTACACTTATCCTTTACACACAATGAAACGAATTTATTTCTATAATAGAAAATTCTCACAAAATATTTTTTTTTAATGTAGAAACTACCCTCACAAAGCACACTGCATTTACAATTTATGCTATTTTCTTAAAAGCTCAGTGCAATTGCATTGGTGAATTCAAGGGAACCCGCTGAGAGCTTTATGTTTAACAACTGTTTATTAAAGGTTTATCTTTGGGTTGCTGATGACATCACAATTATTTTCATTTTTAAAAATTCAAATAAACTAGACGTTAAATGTTCACTGGCTCTGTGATTACTAACAATGGCACACCTCAAAGATGATAATCTTCTGTTAGCCACACCAATGGGTAGTGAATAGATTGAACTACTCTATCTCTTTGGAAAATACTTGATTTATTATTTTTGTCCTGTATATTTATTTAAATGCAAATTTTCTCAATTCTAGGAAAGGGATTTCGTTGGAAGTCTTGTGTAACTTTTATAGACTTTTAAAGAATTGAAGTTGGAAAACTATTTTGTTCTATTTTTTTAGTACTAATTTGAAAACACAGAAGTGACTTATGAATTATCCCACACAACAAAGGAGCAGCAAAGGCACACAGAAGACCTTATCCTGGATGACTTTTCCATTTCCTTAGACCTCATTGCATATTTTCATGGCTTCACACTCTGTCCTATCTTGTTCAAGAGCCTAATCCTGCCCACACAAGCAAGTTTTCATACATATATTTTTTGAAGAATGGGACATAATGAATACCAGTATTAATATGCTCAATGGTAGCAACATTGATAATATTTAATAATGTTAACATTAATATTTTTCTTTATCTATAGGGCTGCTACAATTTTTGGAAAGATATGCAGCTAATGAGGGTCTACCACATGCAGGGATGGGTCCTTGTATGAAAGACTATGGAGAGGTCAAAGTCATGGAAGTTCTGGGGAAACCAGTAGGGGGGTTTTCCGGAGGTGTGCAATAACAGTGAGCATAGAGGATAGCTGTGGCAACCAATTGATTTCTTGAGTATGCAGTTTCGAATTGGAGGATTATTCGTGCATATTTCTTTTTCTCACTTCAGCTAATTGAATAAGGCACTTGCAGAAACAACAGCAGAAAAGGGAATCATCTACTCGTGAGCTTCAGAGTTCTTGTTTATCTTTTGAAAGGAAAAGCTCAAATGCAAAAATAAATCAAGAATAAACTCATCAATACAAAATACACCCTCTTTCTGCAGATGACTCTAAGTTAAATTCATCCACTTTTAAGTTTCTAAACTAATTTTCATGTTTATTTTACTATTAAAGAAAGAATGGGTACACAAGTTTCTGTTTCATCTGTACGAAGAAAATCCTGAGCAATTATGAATATGGTCCCTCATGCTCTTTTTTCCTAAGTTTGGTAGCTCAATAGCCTTTGAATGGAAGTTCCCATCTAGTAAAGTGAGGACAGCAGTCCAGCATGTTCTATGTGAACCTAATGTACAGGTACCAAAACCTCAAGCCGCTGGCTTAGTAATGAGCCTGTTATTTTATATAGTATTATATACTACTAATGTATATATACTATATATAGTATTTACATAGTATTATACTTTTATACCATATACGATTACAGTCACAAAGTCAATTTTATGAGTTCTCTCTCCTACTTGTCTCAAATAAAGCAGGGCAATGTTTAGTATTTCTTAGGAATTCAGTTGCCATTAACCGGTGTCAAAGCAGAAAACATATGCACCTGAGAAAAAGATTAGTGCCAGTTTTGCTACCACAGGATGTGTTTAAAATGCCCTTTCATCCTGAAAAATGAAACACTATGCTTTGCTTGTACTGCTAACACCATCTATCTCTCAATATATTTCTCCGATTAAAGCACATATGTTAGGTCGTAAAATGTGGCACTATCAACAAAAAAATTAAAAATATTTTTGGAAAATGACATTTTATTTTCTTTTTAGCTACCAAATACAAAGCTAAATTTAAGGCATTGATGGAATACATTTTGTGGCCTCAAGTACTGTGGTTTGGTGCCACCTGGCCAGATGAAGTTCTATTGTATTTAAGCCCTCAGACTTTTCTATAGTCCATGATTCAAGACCATGCTCTTTCCATAGTATATGTTTTTAAAACACAAAACAAGAGCAATTCATATGACTAAAAGTACTTGAAGTCTGTAATTGTTAGATAAGGACACTGACACTTTGGTTGGGAAGCATTGTAAGAACTAATATGTATTAAAGGTAAGGATATAAACATCTCTCTAGATCTCTGCTATGAATTACAGAAAATAGAATTCATGTTGTGAGAAGATTTACTTTTCTGTCAACCATAATATTGTCAATAAATTTGAAAGTAGGAGAGGTGACATACGGTTCTGAGAAAGTGCTCTCTTAGTGTACTTATTTCTAGCAGTTGGGCACACTAGAGTACTAGAAGATGGAGCTGTGAGATTCAGGAATTTAGATGAACGGTAGGGAACAAAAAGGGAAGCGAAATACAGAGACCATATATAAATATAAGGATTTAAAAGAGAAAGATCAAAGGGAGGAATAAAAGCAGGAGATATACTGGTGTAAGAGAGAAACACTGCCATGAAGAAGGAAAACTCTGCCACAGGCAGTCCTTAAGTTTGGAAAATTTCATTTTGTTTAAGTGTGTGTTACAGCAAAATAAATGAGGTTGGAACTCCAGCAAGGCGACTTGTAAGACCAGGGTTTAATTTCAGGTTCTTTTCTTCTATTTTCTAGGGTAGAACGATATTTTTTCCTTTTCCTCCCTTAAAAGAGGAGTCTTTAATCCTCAAGACTTAATGGTCAATATGTAGTAAATCGAACATGCATGTGGTACGTCTTTATTTTGTTAAAGCAAGTGTTAAACTCTGCACCATTTGTGTGGTCTAAATAAAGACTGTTGGAACCGAACCTTGTGTTACTGAGGTATTTGAAGACAGGAAATTAAGTGCCTATCCAGGATGCCAAAATCATTTCTTGGCAGAAATACACTCCATTTATTTTAGATAAAATTAAGTGCAGTAATATAAAAACAGTTATTCCTTCCAACAGACATTAATCAATAGTTACCTTTGTATAATTCAGTATCTGGTCTGATAATCTTTTTCTTTCTAGTTTGGACTTTAATCTAATAGTGATACATCTGTTCAGTTCATTAGTATAAATTCACAAATATCTAAGAAATATAAAAGCACAATTTTCATAATAAATGTACTATGAAAGCAATCTATAGCTTCTAACTGTTCTTTTGTAGACAACAATTTATAATTATGTCCTTTCCAAATGGCTATTAAAAGAAAGTTTGGAACAATTTACTAATTATAAAAGGTAAACATTCTGCTAAGCAATACATACATACAAATGGATATAAACATGAACACTGAAGATATGTAAATACAAATATATATTGATACAAGGAAAATGATATTAACAGATGGAGCAATATTAATTTATCCAAGTTTGAAGTCTATACTTCTCTACAAATGATGCTAACAGAACTGAAAGAATCCGTTTATCCATCAACTATTTGCCTGTAAATAGTATAAATACATTGCTTATTTTGTTCATAATTTTTTCTTTGGAAATAAATATGTGTGACAGATGAGAAGCAGAGTATAAAAACATGAAACAGCATCTCAAGAATGGTATTAAAATAGATATAATTACTACTATTTGAGCACATTTTACATGATAAAGTAACACAATTTTTCAGTTCAACTCCAATGCATACATGCTATTCAGAATAAAATTATCAGCTTAGCTTCAGTAATAATTATTGGTTCAATACTTATGTATCTTTTTATATGTACCTATATATGTATTCAAGGAGACAAAACTGAACTCTCATAAACATTCTGGGCATGTCTAGGTATGTAGAAATGAATTTTAATTTAAACGAAGTCAGTGTTTTTTAATTGAATCTTCTGGCACTAGGACACGCATTCAAAGGTCTTTGAAATGTTATTACACAGAGTCATCAGATACAACACCCAGCTGAGAAAATAAACAAACAACCCAACAAAAAATAACCTTAAATATTATATTAGATAGTAATGGATTTCATATATTTACCAAATGCTTTATGAATCCAAAAGCAGGAATTCTGTTGCAGAAACAGAAGTCATGGGAACAGGAGTACTCAAAGATATGCCACCTTGATTACAAGTGTAGGGTGTGCATATTGAGATCTGGGAAGTGGACATGAGAAAGGAAAGTGGGATGATGTCTATGCAGAGCATTATGACCTGAAATAATGGATAAGCAGGAATAATTGATATTTTCTGTGTACTATGGTCAGAAGTTTATAGTGGGACAGCATTTTGTTAGAATTAGACTCACTAGTGAAAGATCGATCAAAGAGATTTCGGGGAAAATGACATCAAAGGGATCACCACTCAGCCCCCACAACAACAACAAATAATAACAAGAAAACAGAAGCTAACATAAATTTTTAAAAATCATCTTTGGAAGGAAGAATTAAGCCCAGTGTTGCTTTGCACCCTATCGTCTTATTACTCAGGATAGTAGGCTATGTGAAAAGTAATCTTTTTAAAATTAAAATAACTGTAATTATGTAAACTTTGAGCATCAAAGAGGGTTTTCAATTTTAGTTTAAAAAGTTTGAATGCTTCACAAATTTCTCATGGTAATATGACCAGAATGAATATAATATCTACCTATATGTACTTATATATGAATGCACATGTGTACATGCACACACACACAGAGATATCTACTTATTTATAAGAGAAATGGTCAACTATTTGCAATGAAAACTTACCTTTCTGATGCAATTGGTTATAAAAATACTCTTAATCTGTTTCCTTTTCTTTCTTGAAAGACTCCTTATTTTATATAGTTTTTTAATTTATTTGCATTAATTTTTTTGTTTCTTTTGAGGTTGCAATGTAATTAAATTTCCTCCATTACTTTCCTCCCTCCAAACTCTCCCATAGGCCCCTAATCACTCTCCAAATTCATTAGTTCTTTTTGCATCAATTGTTATTACATGTATTTATATATTTGAATATATTCAGTATAACCTGTTGAATTCATATAGCTTACTTTTATGTATATTTTCAAGGACAATTTTAGGTACTGGTCAGCCAGTTGTGCTGAAAGACTCCTTATTTTAAGTCTATAATGTCAGAAGCATTTATTTTCTAATATTTCACCAAAATGACAACCATATACATACATATTTATATGCATATGGGAATATAGCTCATGAAATTCTGAACTGCAAAATTATGTGAGTAATTTAATTTAAAAGGTGACTTATTTTTATATACTAATCAGAGATGCATCTGTTAAAAATACCATAGAAACCTTTTAAATAGGGACACACTACTTTTAACTATACTTTGCATCAGGAAACTCATGAAAAATTCCAGTCTTGAATGATAGAATTCATCATGATCTCAAATATTCATTTAGACAATTGTAGTTTTCCATTCTGTCCTTCAATGGTGCCCTGTCCTCCTGGAATTATCCTATGTTTACAAAATCATGACAAGAATAGATTTTTAGTTTTAAAAATCTACTATTTCTGAAGTTCTTTTTAAAAATACCTTTTTGTTGAAATAGGAGCGGCGGCAGGGCTGCGTCCCCGGCACCTGGCCGCCCGCATGGCTAGTTTATACCCAGAAATAATTACACGGAAACTGTATTCTTTCAAACACTGCCTGGCCTGGCTAGGTCCATCTTCTTATTGGCTAGCTCTTACATATTGTTCTAACCCATTTCTAATATTCTGTTTAGCCCACAAGCTGGCTTACCAGGGAGGATCTTAACCTGCGTCTGTCTGGAGTGGGAGCATCATGGCGACTCTTCCTCTAACCTTCTTTCTCCCAGAATTCTCTTCTGTCTACTCCGCCTACCTAATTTTCTATCCAATAAAATGGGCCAAGGCAGTTTCTTTATTAGTAAGAAATCATTCCCACATCACCTTTTAGTAATTGTTTGGTCAGAAGCATCATCCCAGTCCACTGACACCCCTATGTGCAAGGAGTCTGGGGTGTTTGGTTGGAAGCATGTCCCAGCCCCTGGCATCCACGTGTCCAGGAGTCTGGAATGTTTGGGTGGAACTTTCCATTCCAGACCACCTCTTCTGGGAGATGCCTCAGTCCAGACTCCATCTCTGAGAAAGCCCAACAAATGGTGACCTCCTCCCCAGAGAGGGTAAAGACCACGTCCACAGGCTATTTAAATTGCCCCTCAGAGAACAAACAAGTAGTCTTTCTGGTTCTTCTTCACCCCTCTCCATGGTTTTCTGGTCTTCCTTCCCATCTTCTCTCTGGGGGATAGAAGGTCACCCAGGAGTGCTGACATCCATTAAACCTGGACTTTTTCTAATTTGGTTTCATTTGGATTATAAAATATTATAACCAAAAGCAATGTAAATGAAAGGGTTTAAAGTAACTTATGATTCCAAGAGCAAGGGAATCAACCATGGTGAGAAAGGCATAGCATAGTGGCAGGGACAGGAGCTGGCTGACCCACCTACGTATTCCTACCATCCACACACAGGAAACAGAGAGAACAGGAAGTGTGGAGAAACAGAATGACAGACTTCTTCCCCCAAACAGATGGAGACCAAGCTTTCAAATACATGATCCTCTGGGAACGGTTTCTCATTCAAACCACCACAATCTGGATTAGGAAAATTTCTCAATGTTATTCAAAGACACAAGTTTTATGAATAAGACTTTTGTCACCCAAGTCAGGAAATTATAATTTTGTGTGATCTATTGATTTACTATAGTTTTGAGGCCTGATTACTAGCAGTCATAAACATAGAGCTAGACTATTTCATTTATATGAGTGGGTTAATTTCTACCTACATTTTAAAATATTTTATATTAATTATACTCA
>NW_026067944.1:4941960-4966256 GCF_014885135.2 Alexandromys fortis
ATACATCTCCAAGAACGAATACAACTTATGACTACTGAGTATCCTATGCCTACTACATTACCTAACAAACAATAAAATATGAATGCTGATTGAGTAAATCCACAAAATATAAACATGTTACAAATTAAAATAAATGGTGATGGTATGCTTGCATACGTTATTTTTTGACATTTCTTACTTTTAAAACATGTTTATACTTATTTGATTCTTAGCATTTTTAGATTCACAAGGGAAACTGAAATGAAACACTTGTAAGTTGACATATACTTTCATTGACTTATGTAAGAGAAAAAGGAATGGCATAATATACATTGTGTCTTCTTCATTCATAGAAGTTCTGAAAAGGGAACTTGGTTTATTTATGCATTTTATTTATCAGTCTTGATTATACCAAATGCTTAAATAAACTACTAAGTAGTTATTATGGGTGGAGCATTAGTGAGGCTGTATTGTTAAAATACATTCAGTGTAAACCCCTATTTTGGGGGGTTGCTCCATCAAAAACCAAAGTTGGGTTGGATGTCTCAAAAATGTCTTATTGAAGGAGGATGAATTTCACTGTAGATGCTGTTGTTGACTAGAAAATTAGCCAACATTTACACTATTTGCTAGTTTGGGATCTATTAAGTCAGGAGGTGGGGGATGCTCAAAATGCATAGTGGCAAGAGAGAGTCATGAGGTCTGTGGTTAATAAAAAGAAGTAACAGATCTATCAAGTAAATACTAGCAAACACTTCCCCCTTGGATCAGCAAACTTCTCTCAATAAAGATGTTTCCAATACTTTTATTTGGGGGGAAATACCAAAGAAAGGGACGTAAATTTTCCCTTCTAATAATAGTAGACCATGGAAATGTGCCCCAAGCCAGACTAAGACAATCACAAGGGGAAATCAAGCACAAAGGTTGTTTCTGCCTCAATAATTCAGGTAATTGAAACTCAAACAGGTTAAGGCATGTAGCTGGCACTTTTCCTATTTACTTTGGTAGTAGAGACACATGATTTTTTTCATAAGTCTGGAACCAGTTTTAAGCTATAGCATTCTCTGGTTTTGGTATGCTTGGAAATATGGAATGAATTACTGGAGTTTCAAATGATATATTCAAGCAATAAATTAATTTGATGGCAATAAATTAATGAGAAGGAAAAGCTTTTGTATGACACTGTGGCATGCAAAAGCATTGGCATAGGGAACCCTTGCTTTATACACATATGGAGAAAACACTTACGTACTTTCTTTAGCTTTGACCTCTCCTCAACAGGCATCTCAAATTTAATTTTTAAAACTGGCTTCTTTTTATGTTGCTCCCTACATCCCACACACTTGTCCTCCCATATACCTTAGTTTAATTTAGGATAATGTCATCCATCCAGAAACACAAGGAACAAATTTTCAGAATTTTCCAAGCTTTCATCTGCCTTCATACTGCAATTTTCCTTTCCCCCTTTACTATACAGAAAGTCTGTGAGAAGTTTCACTGACTCCATTCCCTACGGGACTCCAAAATCATGCACTAATACTACTCCCTGGACTTTCAAACCTTTCATTATTGCTGTATATTTTATTCAGCCTCTTCACTAAGACTAGTGAAATGTCAAGGTTAAGCATATCCAAATCTGTTCTGCCTCCTTTAGGTAGCCACTGGTAATCAAACTGTAACACAAACTACAATGCTATTTTGTACCTAGGAAAAACTAGGGATCTTCATTTTGCAGAGAAAACTTTCTAATGCTTCCCTCCATCACAACAAAAATATAAATTTTATTAAAGGACTGTAAGAATAGCATATCCCACTATCATGGACAGAGAAGCATATTGTTTTCCTCCAAGAGTAGAAATTCTAGATATTTCTAGTGGTTGATGGAGGTTAAGCACACAAAAGAAAAGAAGAAAAGTTTCATTAGAAAGGAATTCTAATAGAACTAATATTTAGGAATGCAAAGTCATCATCTAAAGGAGGAATTAAGAAGTCATTAACCTGGAATCATGAGTTCTTACAGTTTTTTGAGACTCCTGAACAAAGTGTAGACTTTGATGCTAAACCCGAAAGACCACCTCAAGCTACCCGGTAGCTTGAAAAGGAAGAAAGAATTCCAATAATCACTGATGCTGAGACCTTCACTACAGAATAAATGAAGGTAAAGTTCTTCAGTTGTAAGAGCTTACATATTTGGTTCTGGAAACATACGCACAAATTTTTAAATTCATAAGCAAACTTGAATACGTATTTTCACATCAACGAGACATATTCATGACAGGTTATACAGCGGAAATTGTACAAACATGTTAATTCATGTGCAGACACTTACACATGTGCATGTACAACTGCACATTTATACATACATATAAACTTATTCTTATACATAAATTTTCTATTTCTTTGCTATGCTTACCAAGCAGAGCATATCCATTCTTCAGATACCATTATAGCCTAACTCAAAATACTACTACTCAATTTTGACTCCTTAGAACACAGCAGTTTTAAAGATTACTCCTGGCTTAGAGATTCTCAATTTTCCCAGAGAAGAGAGACATATGAACAACTTTAAGTAAAGGTCACTAAGTACAATGAAATATATGGGATTATGCCCAAGGAAGTTTTGACAGATGAGCAAAGATGGAGTCAGTCCAGGACAGACTTGTAAAAGGAATCTTAAACTACACAAGATACAAAACAACGGTGGGTATATTAGACCGACTTTATTCAGTAGCAATCATGTGACCAGATAGAAATGTATCTGAATTTAGCTTTCACGGCCATTTTAATTCCTGCAGATTCACTAACCTTGTTCACTGTTGCCTTGTGTGATTAATACACCATTAATCTATGCAGAAAACTTGAATTAAGGAAGATAAGGTAATAAATTCCTAGTGTAAATTGACAGTCATCGGAACTATCAAGAACAATATTTAATAACATGATATATAGTAGCAACACCCTCCTAGCTTACTTGATTCATTGTTTTCTGGGTTCTGGAATTCATATATAAATTTACCTTTGTGTGTGTGCGTGTTCTATTTCTATTACCTTCCTTAAGATACTATGACTTTTTAATGGAAGAGGAACTTAAATAAGATGGATTTGATTCTATCTTCCTATAAGTGCATTGTTTACAACATTTTGATGGGACACCATTATTTGGGGAATTGCCTACTTAACACTTGACTTAATTAATTACATGATTCACTTGTCTTTTTTTGGTATGTTTTTGTTACCTTCCTTCCTTTTAAATTTGAGTGACCAAGCAAAGCCAAGATAAATCATATATAATTGCCTATCTTCAATATCCTATTCTTGGAGAAGTTTGGATTGCTGAGATATAGAGTTGTTTAGAAAAATAAGACAAGAAGCTGTCACTGTCCCAAAACAAGTCACATGACTATCTACTACCTTGTCTTCCCCAAGATTCCTCAGAGTTTGCTATTTTTCTAGACACTCATTTTATGTGCATGGGTCCTGGTGGCACTTCATTTGTAATCCAGCTGAACATGAAACCAGCGAGTGATGAGACAACAAAGACTCTGCCAAGGGCCATGTCTATGTCCCTTTTTATGTTAGCTAATTTCTATTTTCTTCCAAAGAAATTAGTAAATTGTGTCTCCATATTTTAAAGACTATTACCACTAAACTCAGACTACGAGATCTGTTGTTCTTTCAACTACAGCTCAATCCAGTGATAATTCTAATTTTGTTGGTGAGATAATGTCCATGATTCAGATGGCATGAATAGCAGGTTATATCACACAACATATTTAAGTGACACTCTTTTTCTTCACACAGTTTCTTATTTCATGTACTATTACTCTTTTGTAAATAAATATCAAGTTTTTTAATTCATTAAAATCATTTTTTTCATAGAGTATGAACAAAAATAACAATATCACAATGCAAATATTGCATGAAAGGTAACAGATATTCCAAGTTCATACCAAGACACGTGCTTAGAATTTTGAAATTATATGAGTAAATTTATCATACCATAAATACTTTTTCAAATACTTGAATCTTATGTATGATATGTTGAGATAATTTTGTATCTAAATACCAAAGAAAATCACAAAAATTTCATTCAAAATAAGTTCCATTGCACATTACAATCTATATGTTTATATTTCTATGCCTAATCCATTAGAAAATTACGATTTAATCCATAAGGACAAGAGATGGCACCTTATAGAATGCATGTGTGATTTAATAGTTTTATATGATAACTCTCTTTTGTCTCATTTCAATCCAATTTAGCTAAATGAATATTTATTCATCACTCATTAATTTCAAAGATGAGTAATACATGGTCATTACAATCCAGGCAAATAGCCTACTGTGGGCAAAAAGATAAATACAAATTAATTTTTATAAGTGAATTCAGTTTTTCTTCAGATTTCTATGAAACGGTATTACAAATGATTATCCCAGGGAAAGAGAAGCATATCTCAAGGCTTATGATAAGAGATGGCATTTGTGGGAAATCTTGAGGAATTTGGATGATTGTCAATTTTACCTATTCAGATACATTTTTTTGATCATCTATACCATTTGCTTTCCTCTGACAGTAACACACTTAGCTATTGCTACTTTCTATGCCTCTTACAAAACATTTTTTCACTCCTTCATTTCTTGATTCTGTATACGAATGGGAATTATTCTTCTGTACGTCTGCCAGGAGTGTAATGAAGGAAAGCTTTTCTCTGTTTCATTTTGAAGTTCTATTTTAAAAGCAATGTTTAGAGGATCTATAAATAAATTATGATACACCCAAAGATCATCTAATGCAAGTCATTAATAAAGAGGAAATGGATATTGTTGACTTAGATGGAGATCTTCAACTAAAAGAGGAGAAAAGCTGAGAATTGTGGAGACAGTATGAAAGTACTTTATTGTTGATTATGGACAAGACAAAAGAGTAAAATAAGAAAATGTTAGGAAACTTAGTTTTGGGGGAAATATCACCTCATGTACAAAATTTTACATCTTATATTTTAAGTAATTCACACAACTTGGGTTTATGTTAGATGTGCAAAGTTTATATTATCTATTTTTACAAAAAAATGATTTTATTAAAATGGAGTTTTGTAACATCATACTAAATACTAAAAATAAGAATCTCTTTCTCGGAGTTAACAGAAAGAATTGCTTTGTAAATCAATTATTGCTTTGTAATAATTCAGGAAATGTTAATATTTAGAGACTCTTAAAGGTTAAATTATTTGTAGGTATAAATGGTTCTTTTTTATAGATGGGAATAGAAGCCACACTTATGTGCATGCTAGGAAAATAGTCAATTACTGAGTTACAATATCAGCCTCCAATTAAATACTGGAACAATAAAATTCCAGGGAAGCTATAATTTAAAAGTTCACATCAATGCTGAATTTTAAATTTCTTAGAATTAAAGCCTAAATTTAGTTTTTAATCAATAAACAGTCTCATTTTTTTATCAATGTCAAAAATGTCAGCAGTGGCAATAGAGATGAAAACCAATGAGTATAACAATACAAATTTCAGTTTATAATATACTCATCGCCAAATATCATATTTTTCATGAGAAATGCAACAGACAACATGTATGAAGTTTTAACGGCGTCATGAAAGCTTGTCTATTCCTTAGGAAACACTACAATGCTTCTGTACAAAGACACCTGTAGCCAGCCCTGCACACAACAGCTAGGACGCAGAAGCTCTGCGCTCCTATTCCTGTACCTGTGCCCAGACTGCTTCAGCGTGGCCTGCACATGGTGTTCTCCCATCAGCTCCTAGGGTGGCTCTGCATATGATTCTCTGGGATCAGCTCCTCTCTTTCATTCCGAGCACCAAAAGAACCAGGACACTATTTCCACAGGGGCCTAAGTAGTCATTTTACAGTGTTCCCCAACCTCTCTTTGTTTTATTTTGATCTGCATTTCAGTTCAACGAATTGCCACGAATGATGTAGCACATGTACTTTACAAATGAGGAAACATCACCATACAGGCCATGATTTGGTGGCCACAAATCTTGGCAAATGAGTAAACTTCTCTCCAACAACATAACAAAGCTAACGAATCATTAAGCCAGCTCTAAATCAATACAGTCTATCTTCCCGTTTTATGTGAACACTCTGACTACCGGAGCACTGTTAACTTCTATGTTACTTTTTGCTTTTATCCGAGGTCTCTGATCTGTACTGTTCTGTGCTGTGAGGCATGAAACAGCTTGTCCTGAATTAGAAAGGAGGTTCTAGAGTGTGGGAGTGGGGGCTGACCCACAGCTGAGCAATCTGCATATGATTCACCACAATTAACCAATTTGGTTTGAAATGGCTACAATTAAGTTATTATCAGAGAAGTAGTTACTACACTAGAAAGTCTAAATTTATCTTCATGTACATCCTAGCCAAATAAGAGCTGCATTTTCAGTACTTTTAAGCAGAGTAAATACTGAAAAAAAAATCAGTCCAAATTAACATTTACATTGTTAAATTGTTCACAACTAGAATTTGTGCATTAAATGTTTATGCTATTTACTTAAAATGTATAGGCACAGGAAAGCAATAAAAATATACAATTATTGAACATAAGAGATCACTGTCTGCCTGTGAAGGTTCCTGAAGGATGGAAATTATATATAGTGTGCCCAAGTTATTATAAAGCCATGGAGAATATAATGAAAGAAATGTCTACATAGATAACACATAATGATGTTTTCAGTAAAACAAACGAATACCACAGGAAAAACATTCAAACTGACAAACACTGTGATGAGTTCAAGTTTAGCAATTAGGCAGAGATAATGCACACCACGGACAACAAGCGGCATCAGTCCTACCTACATTTAGTGATGACGGCATATTTGAAACAATTAAAACAAATTTATAATAAAAAAAGATTTTTCCTACCTTTATAGTTTATTTTTTCATTAAATGCTTTCTGGGTGACGAGTAAAGGTAACCTGGGAAAGAAACAAAAAATAGATGACATGGGGGGAAACAGAAGGGTTAGGTAGCTTTAAGGTCATTATCAGTGTTTAATATTAGTACTCAATAAGCTGGGGAACCGTACACTGTCCCAAGGCATCCTTCGATCCCACGTCACGTGTTCGTGAGGCTGATAACGCTGTCCATGACTAGAGGGGAAGGCACATTATAGCAAAAGTGTCCTATGTGGATTAAGTTTGTTCATGCTTCATTACATATTCATGATTGTATATGTAATCATCAAAAGTCTTTACTGTCTATCACTACTAGCCAATTTAGTAACTTCGCTGTTGACGTCTTGAAGAGGGGACAAGCAAAAAATAAAATAAAACATCACACCATATTGAAAAGATGAAGTAAAACAACTAAATGACAACAAAATTAAAAACTAAGTGACTCTGGATTTGGGGCTCCACCTCTCCAGAGATGGCTCAGTGGGTAAGGGTATTTGTTTCTGAGTAAAGTCCAGGTTTGGTTCTCACCATACAACATAGTGGTTCACAATTATTTATAAATAAGTTGTAGGAAATCTGATGCTCCCCCTGAGAGTTCTCTGGCCAGCACATGCACACATGGTGCACATGCATACATGTAGGCAAAACACAGTCATACATACAAGATAAAATAAATCTAAAAACTTAAATTGAATACTTAAAGACATATAACATATTACATTATTAAAAATATAGGTGCTAAGAAAGCAGATAATTGTTTAGATATGGTAAAACTTCTGCCAAGGTGACACACATCCTGCATTTTTAGACATCTTTCATTTTCTGTAAGGCTTAGTTTTATGTTGTAGAAATAATACTGAAAACCTTCTCGTTAATTTAGTTTTAAGATTTATCTTCTGAACTTCCTTTAGGATTCAAATCAAGTGGTATCTGCTAGCAGGGCGTGCTTCATTTAAAATATATTTTCTCTATATGATCAACAAAAGGAAAGAATACATGTTTTTCTCCATTATTAACCTAGTGGACTGTTCTTTAATAGACATATCTATGTATACCTCATTCATATATATACATATGCATATATACATATGTATACACACACACACAACACACATCCCCAAGCCCTTTGCACACATTTCCATTTCTATCACTCGAATCCTACACTGTGGATACAACAAGTTCAGGATGGGGTTAGGCTGGTAGTTAGTCTCTTAACTAGGTGTCTATAATTAGACCAGGTTACATCAGGGTGTTGGATTTTACTTAAAACCGCATACAGCTTAACACTACCGAAAGCTGTATGGACAGAGTTTTAAACGTATTACTGTGTAACCATTTCCACTTCTCTTCCTAACAACAACAGCATGGTTTAGGTCATTATTAGTACATTGTGGCCTTTCAAAAGCTGCAGCTTCTTGCCTGGTGATGGAATGGTTTGGATACACAAGGGCTCCAACAGTAACTTCATGTCCAAGGAATTTGATAAGGCCTTTCCCCCACAAAAGCTCTATTGCAGTGAGTTATATGACTGGCTTTCTGCGGCACAGACGGATCTCAATTGATCATATTTTTTCCAAGTGACAGCTGGAACATGGCCAAAAGGAAGGTTTCAGAAATGGTTCTTAAGCAACTTGTAGAGGCCAACTGAGGTCTTGTCAGCTGGCCTGAAACTAGAAATGACAGCATCCCAAGGATATATTGTCAGATTGTCATGTTTAATACCTTTTTGGAATAAAATCCCCATGCAAGTGAAATGTGCCGTATTTCAATTCCACAGACACCTAGGAAGTGTAATTTATAACTTTGCTGATTTTATTTTATATACTACAGAGTAAATATAGTATAATTTGCTAAAATCACATATACACATACTCTTTTGAAATATACATGTATATGGGGTTAAATTAGTAGAAGACACAGAAATTTATCACTAAAATGTATCCCATCTGCTGGTGAAACCAGGAGAGCCCATTTGAAGGGGTATCAAGGATTTATTATACACAACAAAGTAAATAGCCACCATGGTCCTCCATTCTGCCCAGGGGTGAATGGAACCAGCAGTCTGATTTCCTACTACCACAGGAGAAAGCAAACAATCACCCCTTCTTTCCTTTTAAGAGGTCATGTCGGTGGACAAGAAGCACTGCTTCTATTGGTTCAGATAGCCTAATGTTGTGGGCATAATGAATACCCACACACTTCCTTCTTTTGACTAAATAAGGTTCCAAACTTAATACAAAATGATATGCAATAAGAACTATTGTCAAGTATTCTCCAGGGGGAAAAGAGGGTAATAGCATACACAAAAATAGAACTACAAACAACAAGGACAAGATCAAGTAAGAAGCATATACTAAATGTACAGATCATAGATGAATGTCAAATAACAGAGATTATTTCAATAGCTGTTTTATTTGGAAGAGTTTGAGTCTTATACCTAATATGCCTTTGCTAAGGTAACAGAGAATAGTAACTGTGACCATCTGGTCTTTAATTTCACCAAAGACCTGAGAAGAAAAATAATATTACCTTAGTAAGCAGGAAATGCAAGCAAGTGACTTACAAAAGATGCAAGAAATGACAGAGACATTTGGCTGCCTGGACAGTCACTGAAAGATGCTTTGCATCATTGGGGCCACCAACTTTGACTATAAGCCTAGAATAGTTGACAAACTATTTTCAGAAGCAGGAAAATTCAAGACTATTTTATCCTGTCTTGTTAAGGTTTGGCAGTCACGTTTCCTTTTGTCCTGCTTATCCAGATTGGACAGTGTGCTTACTGTCAGCAGTTGAGGTTCACTCTCTCTTGTGGCTGGCAATTGAACTACTGGTTTCATTCATCCTTTGGCAAAATGGAAGAACACACTGGCTATTTACCTTGTAGTGTATCCATGAGTGTATCCTAAGAAATTCTTGATACCCCTTTTAGGGGGCTCTCATGGTTTTGCCTACACCCATCTTTCATTTTGGAAAATAAGAATGTTTATTTAGAAAATTAGATACAAAATTTCTTGCTTTTACTGGAGTTTATATATTAATCAATAAAATTAAAAATAAGCACATCTCTAAGGTAAATGATTCTATGTGTTATTAAAAAAGCAGGGAAGCGAGAACATATTAGGTTATGCTTTAAGATAAAATAGGAACATCACAGTGTTTTCTGCTCTATCTACATCACCCTTTTACCAGCTTGAAATCTGTAATTTACCATTCACTTCTGATTGGTACATTTAATGTATGTTTCTTTCTTGACCTTGTCCTTGTGGATTGCAACCCAAAACTCTTAAAGTGACCTCTGAAAGGGAGAAATGAGGGATTAAAAGGTAGATGCAACAACACTTACATAACAATTAGTGGTGTCAGCTCAATAATCTGTGATTAGTTTTAACACTATCTTAGCTTAATGACACATATTATATAAACTAATAACTTTTTGTGATGGCTAATCTTGGTTGTCATCTTGACCACATCTGGGATTAACTGGGATCCAAGCTGCTGAGCATCCTGGGAGATTATTTGGAGCAGAAACACCTGTGGTGGCCCAGATAAAAGGCCAAGGAAGATGGGAGCTTTGCTCTTTGCCCTCCTGCCCTCATGTTCACTAACAAGTCTGTATGTCCTGTTGCTGCATGTGGGATTAAATCCAACTTCTTCAGGATTTCCACATAGAGTGAAAACCAGCAGCTGTCCAGGGGTCCTCAGGAATAAAGCACCACCCTAATATCATTGAGTGTATCTTTCTGTCACAAGACAGCCACTATTGATCACATCCTGTAAGACAGTCTAATAGATGCCTTTTTATCTCTCTATCAACCTACCTATCTGCCTATCTATCTATCTATCTATCTATCTATCTCTATTTATCATCTATCTATATGCATGTATATATATGTGTGTATTCTTCTTATTTGTTCATTTTGAAATCCCTTAGTAATATGCCGTATTTCCAATTAAGAAACTTAAAAAACACACTGTAAACTTTATCACATAGACTGCCATGGGAAAGGAGAGCATTTGCATTGGTCTGTGTCCTTGAGGAATGCAGAACCCCTTACTGATCCTCAGAGATTCTCTCCACTATGGTATCAACTCTTCCAATGATTAACCACTAACATATAATTTCTGTAATTTATGTTTGTGCTACCAAGTAAAGTTCTTCAAGGCATATTCTTTAACTACTTATGGGCACCCAAGTTCTGACAAGTGTGCTACACTGACCTCTAAGGGAAAATGGTTAGATGGTTACTATGTATCTTCATCTAGCTGGTAGTGAAAGAGAAGGAGCTGTCTTAAGTTTGACCAGAGTCCCTCTTTGCTTTCTTTCCCATTATATTGCCTTAAATAAAATTCAAAAGTTAGACATATACTTAAAGTCTGTATAAAATTGTGTATTTTGTAGACATAAGCCATGCACCCCGAAACAGCACGTACAATATTTACAAAATTATTTTTTACTTGAATTGTATATTTTTATTTTATGTTTATTTATTTTTATTATCCTATTTTCAGATTATAATATGAGGTAAGGGGTACCATTACTCCATCTTATTGCACTTTGTCTATGCTGACCTACCTCTACAGCTCATTAAGCCCCATCTTTCTGAACCTTCAGTCAACTCCCCTCATTCCTTCAGTAGCTTCCAGTCTTTGTTCATGATACACACAGTTCATTACCCTCTCTCCACTCTACATAAAATGTCTTTTACTCTTCTCAGGGTCAGTCTCCTTGCTACTAGTTTCATGACTTAAACACACATCTACATGCATACATATACACACACAAAAAAGAAAAACTTAGAATCTAGGGTCTGCATCTGTGATAAAACATTTAGTGTTTGTCTTTCGGACCAAGGGTGCTTCACTTAAGAATTCCCAGTTGTATCTTATTTCTGGAAACTAGCATGACTTCATTTTTTATAGTTGAATAAAATTCCACTGAGTCCATTAGCCACATTTTTTATTCTTTCTTTAGTGGTGGACATCTTGGGTGTTTCCCTTTCATTGCTATTCTGACTAATGAAGCAATAAACATAGAAGCACATCTTTCTTTGTCAGTTCCTGGGTTATATATTTTCAAGGGTGCAGCTGTGTGATAAATCTGTCAAAATTCCAATGTACAGAAGATGGAAAAATAATAAAACAAGCTTCATTTAAGTATACAGCCTAGATTTAATAAACATTTGCAATTTGTCATGTTGGTTTTAGTGAAATCATTCTTAAACACTAAATGAAGCCACTGTTCTTTCCTTCAAGTCATTTTCAAAGGAGTACCATTTCCATTCATTGTAAAATGGTTCCCCTCACAAGTCTTTTCCTTGTCTTAGTCTCTTTTTCTTATCTTTCACAAAATGAATTATTTTCTAATATATGATATAGTTATTCATTTGCCTTCCCAGAATTTAAGATGCATGGTGAACATGCATTGCAGCCAAGTTTCATCTGTTGTGTTCCAGTTCCTTTCCATGCAAGTCAAATATCAACAATAATCTGAAGCTACCATGTCTTTTTTCAATACATAGTTTTTACCTTGCCTGAGAAAGAAAATATGTACCCATATCAAAGCTACCTTGTAGTTCTTTGGCCTCTTTATCCCTTATTGTCATCGTTCCATCCTTCAGATTTTAACTGAAGTGGTCTTTCTCCAGATAGGCTTTTTCCCCTCATATTAACATTATTTACTGCATACCAAGGCTCAGCAAATGTGATGATTACTAGTTTGATTTTGTTTGTGTGACATCTCTCAATAAAGACAATAATGGAAAATGAAATGACAGTGTAGACCCATCCCTAAGGCTTAGGAATAATCTCATTAAGTTATCCAGAATATTCCCTTGTAAAACTAACTTATGGTCGCTGCTCTTTGGGGTAACTTCTTGTCTTTACTTCAGAAAAATGCACATTTTTTGAATATGCAAACTAGCTCTTCTCCTGAAAAATAAGAACATAGATTATGGAGGGCTATACCTAAGGTGATCATCATAAATAATCTGCACTCTTACACTGCATGGATGGTGGTGTGATGGACTAAAGTGTCATCACAATGGATGTATAGCTCTGATGGAATTCTACAATCCTTCCATATCTGGGGAGATTGAAAACACTTGGATAAGACAATAGACCTTGATCCTTATTCTTTCTAGTGAGGTTGAATCTGCATCACTCCAGAACCACGACTGGCATGCAGATGTGAATACTTTGATGCCAACCATGTGTGAACAAGTAGAAAATTTTATTTTATATTAGCAGATAATAGTTGATATAGCAGATGAATTTAATTGGGTCAGAGTCCAAATGGTGGCCAGATTATGCAGGAAGATAAAGGAACATTGTGTAAAGTCAGGGTCCCAAGCTTTTGAGAGAGAAAGAAATAGCAGATGTGGAATTTTTTTGGAGTTGATCTGGAGGGGTTCAGCCAGAGAACAAAGTGTGACTTGAACCCTCAGCTCTCCCATAGATTTTGGAAAGAGAGACTATGTGAGTTTGCATTTGTATCTCAGGTTATTAATGTATGACTATGTCTCCTATATTATTCCCAATGCAAATAATTATACATTATAAATATTCTATTGTAATCATTAGCAAAATTATGAACAAAAATATCCATGCTGATATAAAATATTGAAATGCATTTTTTAATTTGTAGCTTAAGAACCTACATGAACACAGATGGGTCAGTTTTGTGTTCAACTGTTTTTTTTTTTATTTAACTATAACATAGTTTAAGGGAAGTGATTACTATCTACATTTAGATGCATGATTATTGTCTTAATTAACTTCTCTATTGCTATGATAAAACACCATGATCGAGGCAACTTAGAAAAGAAAAATTTTAATTGAGCTTTCAGTTCCAGAGGGTTGGAATCCATGGTGATGGACTGCAGACACAGTGGCAGAAACAACTGAGAGCTCACATCTCTAATTTCAAGAAGGATGCAGAGGGCACTGTAGGAATATCACTACTCCTCTGAAACCTCAAAGCTAACTCCCAGTAACGTGTATATTCCACAAAGACCACACCTCTCAATCCTTCTCAAGGAGTTCCACTAATGGCACCAAATACTCAAATCTCTGAAATTTATGGGGGAATATCTCATCCAAACCACTGCAATGATTCAAATTTACTATTCTTTGACATTATTCATATAATTAGATAGGTTTTTTCTCTTCACTTTCTTACTAAGAAAAAACAAGTTAACAGGGTACATTATTTTTATTTGCAGTTGTTTGATCTCTGTATTTTTTCCCACTATACTTCTGGAGGGCTTTACATTCCTAGGAGTTGGTCTTAGAAAATACTGTTTCATATTTAAAGATGAATTAATTTTAACAGATTACAAATAGAGAATTATATTCAGACACCAAAGAGAAAATGGCTGTGCTTTTTACTGAAGTTTCATGAAATAAAGCTTAAATATTTCAAATTATTGCCTAGTGAACCACAAATAGAGTCCATGAAAATATATGAACTCCTATTCCTAAAAGGTCCTGCTCACAATCTTGTGTCATTAAGACAGAATGCATATCATTTGTACTCAATAACTTAGTGGTTTTATTCAAGAGGTCCATCATTTATCTGTATCCCTTCTATCTGATATAAATACACACATACACACACCTTCATATACACAAACACATACACTCACACACATGCACATACATAAATTCCCTCTCTACCAACAGTTCAATCTCAGGCAATTTATAAGTCCTTGAATTATCAGAGAAACATATAACCGATTCTATTTGTTTCACAAAAGAAAAGAACAATAAAATCTCAAAGAAGGACTCTAAAGAAAAATTGAAGTATATAAAGACATATAAAATTGAAGTAGTGCAGTGAGGAGGCAGAAATTTTTTTCAACAACAACAAAAAAATTGAAGTAGTAACTTTCCCCAGAACACACGGCATTTTTCTACTTCTGAATCTGCAAAGTGAAGCTCTCATTTTATGATGATCAACAGCAGGAAAAGTAATAGGAACCATGTTATAAAGCATCCTGATATTTTTATTAGACATTTCTCAGCCATGTGAAAATAAAGTCTGCCTTTGCACAATTTTACTTATATTGAAAAAAAAGTGAGCATTACTGTTTAAAATGTGTATAGGTGCAAACAGTATTAAATATATGCTTCTTTGATTTTGTGATGTGTGACAATAAATTCATGACTAAGGAAACTCGAAGTTCAATACTTTGAAGCACATTCTGGAAGAGAAATGATTCCTTTGCATAAGGTAACTTGAGCATTACTATTCAAATTTATAATTTTTCAAATAATATATTCAGTGTTTCGATCATGTTATATGAGAACCTAAAACTCAATTCCCACAGCATCTTAGCTATGCCTACTGACTAAATAGACTCAGGGTAGATTGTAATGAGCTAAGAGTAAATATCAGGAGTATGTGAACTTTACTTTAAGAAAGCCAAACAACTCTCTTTCATGCACCTATTTTCCATATGCAGAAGTACTTCTTGAATAATTTCACTTATATTGTATAGTGCTTGGTTGTATGCCAGTAACTGTAATTCTCTCTCAATGCACACAATATTGAGCCTTTTTAAGGCATATATTAATAGGTTAGACAAGCACAACTTGAAAAGTAATAGCCAAGTCTAGATACAATTAGAGTAATGAGACAGATTGATGGCAATGTAAATGAATTAAATATTGTAACTACAATTCTTGCTTGATAACTGTTATATATATGTAATTTTACTATGCTAAAGTTGAAAGCTTCCTTTTTATTTAGACAGATAAGGGGAGATGATGTGGGATAACCTTCTTTATATGTGTTTCTTTTATTGGTTAATGAATAAAGCAGCATTGGCCTATGGCAGGGCAGAATATAGCCAGGCTGGAAGAAATATAGAGAGAGGGTAGGTGGAGTCAGGGAGTTGCCATGTAACTGCCAAAGGACAAAGATGCCTGAAACCTTTTCAGTAGACCACAGCCTTGTAGAGATACACTGGTTAATAGGAATTGATTAATTTAAGATGGAAGAGTTAGTTAAAAAGAAGTCTGAGCTACTAGGCCTAACAGTGTTGTAATAATATAGCTTCTGAGTGATTATTTGGGTCTGGGTGGCAGGAAAATGAATGAGCAGTCTTCATTTACATTGAAAATGTTAATTTAGTTAGGACAATACCAATGGCTTAGAGACATAAGACAATTCCCTATACTACATTGAAACATATCATAGTACAATCCAATAACAATTTAAAATGACAAAATAGTGGTTTGTTTTCCATTTATGCCTATTTTCTGTGTGTGTGTGTGTGTTTTATCACATACTTACTGTTCCAAATAATAAGAAGAGGCACAAGATGAGGTCAAAATGAGTAGTCAGCTACTCCTGGACACATTCTTATCTTTCTTCCTTATCCTCACTTCCTGTAGTATCTTCAGATGTGAATGTTTCCTACTCTATCCTGGGATAAGTCACTAGCAAAGTGCTTGTGTGTGTATTTCTTTCTGTGTGAGTGAGTGTATGTGTGCATATGCATGTGCATGTTTACTTGTATGTGTGCATATGTGCTTGTATGAGTGTATGACTGTGTACGTATGTGTGTATGTGTAAGTACATGTATGTAAGTATGTGCCTATGTTGACAGAGGTTACTATACCACCTGGTCCCACAACCATTCAATCACACACACAAAAAAAATACACAGAGGCCTACATTAATTGAAAATTGTCTGGCCTATTAACTCAGGCTTTCTTATTAACTAATTCTTACATCTTATATTAACCCATAATTCTTGTCTGTGTTAAACACATGGTTTGATATGCTTATCAATGAGGCATTCTCATTTTGCTTCCTCTGTTTCTGGGTGACAACTCTAGCTGAGCCTTTCCTTTCCTGTTCTGGTTGCCTCATCTCTATTTCCTGCCTAGCTACTGACCAATCAGCATTTTATTAAACTAATACAAGTAACAGATCTTTACAGGGTACAAGACTATTGTCCCACAGCATACCTGTGTGTGTGTGTGTCTGTATATGTGTCTGTGTAGGGGTGTATGTGTGCATATGCACATGTGTGTGCATATGTATGTGTGCAGTGTATGTGGTTTTGTGAGTGTGGATGATAGTGTGTGTGTGTGTGTGTGTGTTGGGCAGATTTGCCTTCAGACGTGATGTTGAATTTTCCTCTGTATGCTGTGATTACCATTAATGAAGAAAGAAATTTTCTTGGGCCTATAGCAGAGCTATAGGGAAACAGAGCTAGGCAGGGGGAAAACTGGAATGCTGGGGGGGGGGGAGGCAGAGTCAGAGAGAAGCCATGTAGCCCCACCAGAGTCTGACACTGGAACTTTAGCCAGTAAGCCACAGCAAGGTGGTGATACACAGATTTATAGAAGTGGATTAAATTAATATTTAAGAGTTAGCCAATAAGAAGCTAGAGCTAATGGACCAAGCAGTGATTTAATTAATACAGTTTTGTGTGATTATTTCAGGATTAAGCAATTGGGAACCAACAAGCAGTCCCTCATTATTACAAATTGGCACACCAACGTGGTGGACTAAATCAATGCAAAACCTGAGAAAGCTTAAAAAGAAATCTTAGATACAAAATAACAGAGTTAAGCATGGTTTGGTAGCAGCATTTTCTTGGGTGGGCTCTGTTTTGATAGAAACAAGTTTAGGCATGGCTTCTTTAAGAGAGGTTTTCCTGATTCAGCAAGAAGCAGAAAAAAAGCCTTGCCATTTTGAAATGCTGGCTTTCTGAGCCTTGCTGCCAGAATCTCTGTTTTTTTCGGGAGGCTGAGCATTTACATGGGGTTTGTAAGCAGCATGTTACAAGCTGCTTAATGGCTCAACATAGACTTGTTGCATACTTGGAACTGGGGCAGTGTGTGCAGCTCAAGGGCAGTGAATGGACCTCCTCCACCATGTTGGACTGGGCAGAAAAAGCAGGCAGGCCATACATATCCTTGAAATGGTGCAGCTTAAGTTCATAAGAAGCACTTAGCATTTTAAGAAGTGTTCCTGGACAGTAAAGAATTATAGATACACAATAACGACAGATTCAGATTGGAAAAAAATCTCGGTTGGGTCACAGTGTTAGATAAATGTACACAGGCTTGGTAGAGAAAAGAAAAAGAGTAGAGAGAGTTATAAAAAGAAATAAATGCTTAAAAAAACAAAATTTTTAAAGAAACAAAGTACAGACAGTCATACGTTAAAGGAGTAAAGATAATAAAATAAATATTAAAAATAATAGACTAAAAATAAATAAAGCATGAAAATATGGAATATACACAGAGAGTCTGTAATATGTATATTATTGTGTCTTCTTTGAAGTTTTTGACTGTGAAGGTGTAGCAGGAGGGGCTGCTTGTTGAGGTTTCTGCCCTGCCTGGTCCCCCAGCCATTTTAGTCCTAGAGAAAATCACACAGAGGTCTCCATAAGATTATAAATTGATTGGTCCATTAGCTCAGGCTTCTTATTAGTTCTTGTAGCTTATATTTACCCATTATTCTTATCTATGTTATCCACATGGTTCAGTATTTTTTTCAGCAGGGCAGGTCATTTCCTGCTTTTTTGGGGGTCTGGGAAGAACTGGAAGAAGAGCTTCCTTCTTTGCAGAATACTCCTGTTCTAATTGTCCCACCTCTACTTCCTGTCTGGTTTTCCCACCTATACTTCCTGCCTGGCTATCAACCAATCAGCGTTTATTTAAAATGTAATTGACAGAATACAGAATTGTCCCACACCAGAAGGACCTCATTAGAGAGAAACATTTCATTATATGAACTGAAAAGCTAAACCAGCATGTATATTATAAAGATATCTTGACTTCAGAATTTGGGTCTAAGGATATGTTGCTTTGGAAAAAAGGGTTCCTCTTTTGTTTCCACAGAAGGTAAAAACCTGTGGAATCCTTCTAGACTGATGTGGTTTGATGGACCAAGATTCCCTGAAAAATTACCTTGAACATGTCTCAAAATAATTACTTTGTCCAATAAACAGCAAGAAGAAATTTGGAGAAAACTATGCATATTTTGGAGTATTGTTTGTAAATGTTTGTTTACATTTAAAGGGAATATGCTATAGAGATTTTCATGGGTATGGATCTTGGTTTATTAATACAAATTAAAGGTCAATTTTGTTATACTGTGTATATGTATTTCTGATCTTGATTAAGGTATTGTGTGCACAGCTCATTTAAAAATGTAATGTATAATTAAGAAATACCGGTTAATAGATAATCATCTAAATAGCTTGTAGTCATGTTGGTTAAGTTTTCTAGATGTACAGAGATGTATTTCAGATGGATAGGCATTCTTCAAAGTTTTCAAAGACTACAGAATATGACATTTAAAATGTTTTAATAACTTAGGACTTTTCATGACAATGAGACACATCAAATTACTGACAGCACCAAACTACTTCAAGAGAAATATGGACATTGAAAAGGCTCCTTATAGAGTTAGCCATTTGGCCAAGAAACTATTCTTGCCTGGACTGCTTGCAGAATTGGACATGTAGAACCCACAGAAAAATAACTGCAGAACTTGCCTAAAGGTGAGACTTTCCTTCCGGGTTCCTGCTTCATGAAAGAGTATGCTAGACATTCTGCAGGATACTGAAGGAAATGACAGAAAAACTGCCAATATAGGTGGAACTGTCTTTGAAATTTACTGCTTCATGGAAAAGTCTGCTGGATACTATGGCCCTGTAGGCTGAAGATGAACGTCCCAACAGTACAGAAGAACTTGAGGTGACTGTCCAGGCAGTGAGATGTCTCTGTCAATTCTAGAGTTTTGGATATCCTTCTAGAGTCTTTGATAGTGTTGAAGAATAGGTAGCTATTATTATAATTTTCCTTAGTTATGATAAAATATAAAGTAGATATAAGTACTGTAACTAATGCTTGCTTGATAACTGTTTTGTTATAT
Organism: Alexandromys fortis; assembly: GCF_014885135.2. Taxonomy (NCBI): domain Eukaryota; kingdom Metazoa; phylum Chordata; class Mammalia; order Rodentia; family Cricetidae; genus Alexandromys; species Alexandromys fortis. The sequence continues at coordinate 4,961,768 of NW_026067944.1, forward strand.
GTAATTTTACTATGCTAAAGTTAAAACCTTCCTTTTTATTTAAATAGAAAAAGGGGAGGTGATGTGGGATGTTCCTCTATATGCTGTGATTACCATTACTGATTAAAGAAACTGCTTTGGGCCTATAGCATGGCTATGGGGAACAGAGCTGGTGGGGAAAACTAAATGGAATGCTGGAAGAAAGGAGGCATAGTCAGAGAGAAGCCATGTAGCCCTGCCAGAGATGGGCCCCGGAACTTTAGACAGTAAGCCATGGCCACATGGCCATATGTGGTCAGAGATTAATAGAAATAAATTAAAAATAATATGTAAGCGTTAGCCAATAAGAAACTAGAGCTAATGGGCCAAGCAGTGATTTAATTAATACAGTTTCTTCATGATTATTTTGGGACTAAGAAGCCAGGAACCAACAAGCAGCCGGAAACAAACAAGTAGCCCCCTCCTTACTACACATACATTCTTAAAAAAAAAAAAACATTTTTTCCTTGCTGATGAAGGTAACCTATATTTAGCAATCATGTAGCAGATGGGATTAAATGCTTTATAGAATATTATTTGAGAGGGGACAGAAAAACAACAGAATCTTTCCCTGATGAGTAAATAACAATGGGAAACAATAACCCAAAGCCAGAGTGAAAATATATGAAGGGGTGGTGAGAGGCAGTGGCTGGGGTTGCTTCCTACTCTGGGCAGACACAGCACATTGCTAGAGAAAACAATAGTCTACTTTTTGGGTAAGTGTAAATAGCAGAAATAGAAGGTTGGGACTGCTTTTAAAAATAGTCAACTATGCCTGCTCTGGGCATTCCACCCACCTTAGAAATACTCCCTTGAGTCTACTATCCTGAGGAATTCATCTGTCCTAGAATCATATTTAACATGCAAAGTTGCCAATGCCATGTCATTCTTCCCTAGTCTGCTTAGCTTAAACCACTTTTTGAGAAATACTACTACTACTACTGATGATGATGATGATGATGATGATGATGATGATGATGATGATGAAACAAGAGGGGAGGGTCTGAATAAATTTCAGACTTCTTGGATGAGAAAAAATAGAAAGTGTTGAGTTGGTTTAAACATGTGTCATGCATAGGGCTGGAGAGGTGGCTTAAAAGGTAAAGGTTTTGGGATTTATTGTTCATAATTGGTTTTTACCACCCATATTAAGAGGGTCCAAAACCCTCTTCTGTCTTCCATACATACCAGCTCACACATATGGCATACACTCTTGCAAAGAAATGAAAACATAATACATAATAAATTCTTTCTAAAATGTTCAATGTGTTCATCAATGAGAACAGAATAAAATTTCACTATGAAAGTTTTACAGGAAGGAGGTGCAGACAAAATGAACTAAGTGAGCAAGTGCACTTTGGTCAACAAGCTCAGGTCACTGGTCTTATCAATGGGACTGTTGTCTAGACTAGAAAGTCTTTGGTTTTCTAATGTACTTTGCACACTCCCTCAGCCTTTCTGAAAGAACCTATCCTGCCCGCACCCCCCTCCATGTAATCCTTTATCCCACTCACTTTCTGGGTATCTTATTTCTAGGCACTTCTCTAAGCATCAAGGATTTATCAGTTAAACAAACAAAACAGGTAGCCACTATGATGGTCCTATATTCTATAAGCATTATAGGATTGCTAACAGATTCCTTAACTTTGACACTATTGTCATTTTGGCCTAGATAATTCTTCTTGTGGGGCCTATTCTGTTTCTTTGCAGGGGGATGAGTATCATGGCAACTTCTACACATCGATTCTATTAGCACCTGGTGGGGGGCTGTAAGGATCCCTAAAACAGAAGTTCTGGGTTTGGTAATAATAACACTATACATAATTTCATATTTGTTTTGATTATTAAATTATAATTTTCCTATAATGTGATAACTATCATTATAGAATATGAAACACCTTCTTTTCACCACAGCATTTTCCACTTCTAGGACAATCACTGATACGTATAAAGTATTTACATAAATTCTTTTTAACTAATAGACTGATCAAACCAATAGTAAAACAATGGTATTTGTTAAAATCACTTTTTATACTAAATTTGTAGGTATATGTGTTAATCTTGGGTCCCTGCCCTAGCCACGCCCACTCCCATAACCTCTGACCCGCCCATCGCCATCTTGGGACCCTCTCTCTCTTTCTGCTTCCTTAGCGTGCGCACGCGTTTTCTCTCTCTCTCTCTTCTTTTATCTCTCCTCTCTCCTTTTATCTCTTCTCTGTCTTTCTTTCTCCCCCTTCCTTAATAAATACTTATGGCTATTTCCTGTGTTTACGTGTCTGTTACCTGCCGCCACCGTGGGCCAAGGAAGCGTGCCCTCCTGTAGCCGCTTTCCCATGGCGGGCTCCGCCAGCCAGCCCGGGGGATCATTTGTAGCCGCTTTCCCATGGCGGGCTCCGCCAGCCCGCCCGGGAACCGTTTGTAGCCGCTCTCTAATCGTTTTTTAAGAATAACAGTGGCAGCACACGTCTTTAATCCCAGTACTCGGGAGGCAAAGACAGATGGATCTCTGAGTTTGAGACCAGTGTGATCTACAGAGTGAGTTTCAGGACAGACTCCAAAAGAAAAAAAGAAAAAAACCACCACCAACAACAAAAAGTTCAAAAACCAAGAAAATTGGCAGTGTAAAATAAGCCCCCTCATATCTGACTCTCAGCTATCCAGGTGTTCCCTCCCGAAACCACAATTATTCTTTAATGTGTCTTTTCAAAATGCTACTTGCATAGATAGAAGCAGATATAGCTTCATAAACATTTTGCTTTGTATAAACAGAAGTGACCACACAAATTTTTCTGCCCCTTCATCCCTGTTGTGGAATATTAATTTAAGATGTGTTACATTTGTTTATGCTGTGGAACATTTGTTTTAATGATGCATAGATGTGTTGCATTCTCCTGTTACATTTATGTCTGTAAAGCTATTGTACTTTGCCTGTATAAAACACCTGATTGATCTAATAAAGAGCTTGAATGGCCAATAGCAAGGCAGGAGAGAGAAGTAGGTGGGGCTGGCAGGCAGAATGAATAGGAGAAATATGGGGGGAGGAAGATGAAGGATCAAGAGGACTCCAGGGGCCAACCACCCAGCTACAAAGCCACACACAGTGAGGAGTAAAGAAAAGATACACAGAAATAGAGAAAGGTAAAAGCCCCAGAGGCAAAAGGCAGACGGGATAATTTAAGAAAAGCTGACTGGAAACAAGCCAAAGCAGGGATTTATAAGTAAGAATAAGTCTCCATGTGTATTTATTTGAGAGCTGGGTGGCTGGCCCCCAAAGAGTAAAAGAATAAAAACAAACAAACAAACAAAAAACAAAAACAAACAACAACAACAAAAACAACAAAAAGCTGTTGGTTAAAAGCACTGGTTGCTTTTCCAGAGGACCTGGGTTCAATTCCCAGCACCCACGTGGCAGCTCACAAGTGTCTGTAACTCCAGTCCAGAGAATCTGACACCTTCACACCAATGCACTTAAAGTAAGTTAAATACATTGAAAAAAACAACAACATCCCCTGTACCCCTCCCCCACGAGAGGGAAGAATACCAAGCATTTGAGAACACAGGTCCTCAACTTTGCATCCACAACCCATGTCTAATTTCTTTAGTGGGTTTTAGTGCGAAGGAAACCAAGGAAAAGCTGAACAAACTCCAAGACCCTCCCCATATCCTCTTGGGAGGCAGGTGGGAGCTCGGGTGTCACACATCCTCACACCTCATGAATAAACCTTTTCTTTGGCCAAGCTTGTCGTTTGTGACTGGCATACTGCAGGGCAGGCAAACAGCCCAGCTTTTGTTTCCTGAGGATTCTGAGGTACTATCCCTAAGGCACTTGAATAGACCGGAACACAGGTCGGCTGGACTCCTAGTATCTCCTCACTACTGTGGGACAGCCTCCATATTCACACACCAAACCTCTGTCCTTTATGAATGGACACACTGTATTCTACTGCAGATATGCATCCTATGTTGCGTAAGCACCTTGGATGACAGACATTTCAGTTTGGCTGGGATTTTTTTATTACAGACCGCAGCAGGACTCCTCTTCATGCATGTCCCACTCAGCTCCCAGGTGTCTGGCTCTCTCCACCCTCTTGGTCTTTGCACCTGCTCTTCCCAGAACATTCTTCCTCCATTCTTCAACTACCTGGCTCCCCTCTCAGGTCCTGACTCAGGGTCTTCTCCTTGGAGAGGTCATGCCTGCATATGAGGATCTTTCTCTTGCTCTCACTACCTTGCTGTTCCCACTATTGTCTCCCTGCAGATCATACAGAAATGGCTTCTTGTGCACTCTTGGCTCTGGTACGGGACAGGAAGTCACCAACCCTTGTTGACTGATGGACACCCTGGAGCCCATTTCTCTTACTTGTTTTAGTATCCTAAGTCTTACAAGAGACCCTGATGTCTCTCTCTCTCTCTCTCTCTCTCTCTCTCTCTCTCTCTCTCTCTCTCTCTCTGTGTGTGTGTGTGTGTGTGT